>NC_039358.1:21699169-21896845 GCF_003573695.1 Papaver somniferum
GAGACATTTGGTTTTGAAGGGAAAAAGAAAAATTTTGGTCTTTAGGGAAAAAGGGAGGGTTTGCAGTTTGTTTGAGGCCCAAAGTTCAGTTTAAAAAGTTGGCCTAGATTTTGGTTTTCAGAGTTACAATTACAGGCCCACAGTAAATTCAAACAAGCCCAAAACAGTTTTAAACAAACTCAAAAACAAATTAATCAAGCCCACAAACTGGGTTCAGGGGCCCAGTTGTGTTTGAAGGTTTGAATTCGTTCTGGCCCAGTTGGGTATTTGGCTGTTGGGCTCTCAGAGATTAAAAGTACGAGGCCTACTTGGGCTTGGAGTTTGTTTTTCAAATTTTAAATTTGGGTCAAACCCAGAGTTCAGAAACAAGCCCAGAAGTTCAGTTTCAGTTGGGTTTTGGGCTAGCAGTTTAGCCAAAATCTTAGGCCCAACTGGGCTATGAAAACATTTTACAAAATTTTTGTGGGTCAAGCCCAGAGTTCACAAATTCAGTTTTACTAGTGGGTTTAAGCCCACAGCTCAGAAGCAAGTTCAGAGACCCATTTTTTCAGAAACTCACAATTCAGAAATTCATTTTAACTTGGGTTCTCAAAGTTTCAGAAACAGAATTTGCTACAAGCCCAGAATTTGTAATGGGAGAATATAATACCCCAGACCCAGTGAACTGGGTTGTATGCTTAGCTGGGTAAGCTTCAGCCCACAACTGCTGCCCCTTTTCTCTTCCAGGATTGGTCTGGTTTTGCCTTAGCCCACAGCTCCTCTTCCTTCCAGCCTTGGCAGCAGCAGTATTGCAGGCTTGTTTCTCAACTTCACAACTACCCGGTAATTTCAGATGAGAGAATTAGTTCTCACAACAACAAATTTCAGGTATTCAAGATGACACTGCTAACTCAGCACACAACTCAGGCATTCACAGCAGCAAATTTCAGAGTTCAGTTGGTACAAAACCAAGATGACAATGACCCAATGACCAATATGCAGTAGCAGTTAAGATGATGTAGTAGCAGATAAAAAAAAGAAATATGCAGCTAACTACATACAGACAACTGCAGCTAACACAGGGTGCAAATTTGCAATTACAGAAGTGCAGAAAATTGAAAATATGCACTGAAGATGACTTATGACTGAGGAAAAAGATGAAAATATGCAGTGATGCAGGACAAGATGCAGCTAAGATGCTAGAAAAGTAATGAGGCAGTGAAGGTATGAAAGATGCAAGCTAGAATGAAGCAAGCTAACATCAGGCAAGTGCAAGAAGTTATGCTAGATGAAACACTAAACAGAATGCAGTGAAGGCAGTGCAAAGTATGCAGTGCAGCAAGGTAGCAAGAGGGGTAGTTCAGCAGCAACAGGCTGCAACAGCAGCCACAGCAGCTCAGCAGCAGTCTTGGCCTGGCACAAGCAGGAGCACCACAGCAGCACAAGCACAACAGCTCAGCAGTAGAGCAGGAGTACAACAAGCACAGGAGCACCAGCAGCAATAGCAGCAGCAGCTCCACAGCAACAGCAGCACCACAAGTTCAGCAGCACCACAAGTCACCTGCTGGCTCAAAGAAGAGATGATCAGTCTCTTTGAAGCAAATGGGTGGAGCAAAGAAACAATGAGGGATAACAGCAATGATATGCAAACCAAGATGCAGTATGCAAGATGCTGATGCAAGTTACACTAAGATGCAATATGCTGATGCAATACAAATCAGTTAAGTTACACTAGGATGCTGAAAAACTAAGTTACAGGGCAGTAACAACTTCAACCACACAGCAGCCAAGTCCCCGGCAGCGGCGCCAAAAACTTGGTGGCTCTCTAAAAGAGTCACAGAAATGATACATGCAAGTGCACAGGGTCTGTTGTAGTGAGTGTGCAAGGCAGGGTCTGTTATTTCCATTCCATGGGACCAGTCGTGGATTCGACCATGGAATAGGAGCAATAATAGATGATTCTTGGAATTCAGTAGTGAATGTCACGTCAGAATTAATCTTAATTAGGAATAATTAACTTTGTGGCTCTATACTAGCAGAGTAAGCTGTCTAGGAGTATAATTATCCCGATATGATCTTGTCGGTAAGTCATATCCTTTATATAGTCAGGGTAAACTTGTTGTTTGTTCCTGAAGACGTTATCGCTCTATACTAGCAGAGCAAGCTGTCTAGGATCCGTCCATCTCGTGATGCTATATAGAAATAATCACTGAAAGTATTCAGTATTCATGAGATATGCCATTGTCCAGTCGTGAGACTACATATCTACATGTACTCTGAGAGAAAGTACTCTCCGTTGAGAATTCAATGAGAGACCCGTGTCTCGACACTCACGTCTGAATGCTGAGTCAGATCTTCGTATAATTATGAGTTTATGATTTTAGCCTTTTTCGAAAATCCACCATCTATATTAAGTCCCCTGCTTACTGAGGAAAGATGTGTTCCTCAATCAGCATTAAATGGTGATTTTCCGGCCATAAATAATAATACCAGTAATTGAACTTAGTCGTAAGTTGAGACGTTACCGGATCTAGAGAGCATGAGTAAACCACGACTTGATGAAGGCTTCAATTTCATGATTGGAGCGTCGTTTGATGAGCATAAATTGGTGTTGAACCGCTGGTTTGGACGACGAGTCCGTGGTCGGTTAGGATTCGCGGGTTGGGACCAATAAGGAAATCCTTAGAAAAATAGGTTTTGGAAATAAAATTGATATAAAAGGGATTAATCCTTTTTTTTTCCACGACCATCTCTGCACCTTCACGCCAGCAGGAGAAAATTCCCTTCGCTACCGGACCACCACCTGCCGCCGCCGTTGCCGCCGACCGATTTCCGACCAAACCGACCAGGTGCGTTTTTTTTTCTTTTTTTTTTTTTGCTGATGTTGTGACCTTCATGAGTTGTTCATGTTTTTATCATGATGAAGTTATATACATGTGTGTATATTAGTGTGAGTTTTATGAAAAACCCTCGTTTTTGAAAGCGTATGTTCGTTCGATCGTTAGTTTTGCAAACTAACTATAATCCCTGATTTAGGAGAGATTTTTTTTTAGTATATGAACCTAGGTTCAGTGATAAAACTTAGTTTATGAGCTTTCATGTGTACCAAGGTTCTATCATAAAAGAAGTGAATTTTCATGAAATCGGAATAATCTTTCGTTTTAAAGACAAATCACGATGACACGAAGGAAAATATGTATGATGAACTTGTGTCCAGTGATAAAATTTTGCTTATGAGCTTTCATGTAAATACAAAACTTTATCATATGTATGAGATGTGAGCTTTCACAATATTTTTGAAATAAACCTTCGTTTTAAAGACAAATAACGACGATACGAAGGAAAAAATAATTTATATATATGCAGCCGTGACATATATTGTGTAAAATATGATGTTATATTTTATTTGCATGAATTAGATAAAATTCTTGAGAATTTATGTAAGCAATGTTGCATTAATTGTTGTTTTTTGAAAAATCAGAAACGTGGGTTTTGAGGAACCTTCGAAGATAGACAATATATTTATGGTGAAATATTTTATTGTTGTAAATTTCATAGGTCAGTTGTGTGAATGTTCACATTATGAAAATTGTGTCCGTGATTTTATGAAAAATCAGTTTCGAAATTAATAAAGTTTCGTTCGTTTTTGTAGTTTTCGAAGAGACGAACGATTTTGAGGTGTTAACTCTACTGTTACTATCACTATTGTTAGTGGAAGTACAAAACGTAAGAGTTAAGAGTTAACATTTTTGCCGTATTTCCTTGATTCGTGTCTGGACAGCATACTGAAGTAGGATGTGATGTGGACTTTGCAGTTGTTTTGAGCAAAATGACCAATTCCCCAGCCAACGATTTTTCAAGGGACGAATCGCATACTGATGATGACATCTCCAGGGATGATGCATGCATGGACGAGACCTCCATTGGTGAAGAAGAGGAGGATGCCACTGGCATGAAGAACATTCCGAATATAGACGACACATTCTTTGAGGAGGATCCGAAAGGAGCTGAAGCATATCTCAAATCCCCAATATATCGTCTTGTGATCAACCCTAGGACTGTGACTCAGAATAAATTGGTGACCCCGAAGATGGTAATACGGATTTGTCTCGAATGAGGGTTTTTCCTTGCATCGACCATAGAGTTTAAGATTTCTCGTCGCCCTTTGGAAAAAATTTCTGGATGTGCGAGGCATATGTTGCGCTTCCCTCATGTCAGGGCTGTGCTCAACCAGGCACAAGTGAGGAGAGATATTCAAGCTTCTGGAGACTTGTCTATTAATCATGATGTGAAAAGTATCGTGGCTTTGCTGGCTCGTTGGTGTGTTCCCACTCACACCTTCATATGTAGATGGGGAGAATTTATTGTTACCTTAGAAGATGTGGCTGCTTCGATGCACCTCTCGATTACAGGTAATTTCTATGGAGGTCTTTCGGATGAGGAAAAGGTGGTTTTTGACACTCTGACAGCTGCGATGGAAGAAGTGAACAAGGCATCTGGTAGTAAAGGTTGTTATGCCCATTGGTTGACACGTTGGTGGCCAAGAGATGAAGTTTCTGATAGTCCCATCACCGGTATGTTACCTATTACCGCTTTCTTATGCTTATGATTATCCAGAGACATATTCGAAGACAGTGGACATTTGTTGAAGCCTTTCGTAATCCCTTTTGCTATTAAGATGGCTCAAGGTGAGCGACTCCCAATAGGTAGCTTATTCCCGGGTTCCTTGTATTCTAACTTAGATTCCTTGGTGTTAGATTTCAGCGTGTCGAATGGCTTCATGAAGATTGAGTGTTATGTTAACACGATGTTTCTTCAAGCTTTAATGTGGGAGCACTTCAAGAATTATGCGCCTATCCCACGTAATATCCTGCAAGGACCAAATACTGATGCCCGTCACATCTTCACCGAGAAAGATAATGCCCGAATCATGTGTTGGTCTACAAAGCAGCCTCGGTCTAAAGCACGCCTCATTGATGTGTTGGATGAAGAATCGGAGTTCGACTTTCGTCCGTGGGTGTCGGTTCCTGGTTATGTTTCTCAACCAACGACTTTCAATACTGGAGAGAGAACGACTCTGAAATATGGTGCTAACCCGAATGATGGTGAGAGATCCTTCATGTTGAGCTGTACTCCTGGTCACTTGTTATCCGTTATGCATGGAGAGTGGGCCGTAGAAGAATACAACATTGATAGGGCGGCTCGACAAATGGGTATGGATCAATGTGTTCCAACTACCTGGAGAAGGAAACCATCAGTTGATCAGCTTGCGTCTCGTTTAGATCACACTCACGTGGAAGGGAGTAGTTACTGGTTTCCTGGTTCTGATAGATTTGCATATGTAACCCCAAGTTATATATAATTCTGGCATCAACAATTTGAGAGGTTGCATGAATTCGTGACAGTTAGTCAGCCTCTAATGAAGATTCCTCCGTCTGCTGAGATGATCTCTGGTCGACCAAGACTGAAGTACCTTTCTGGTGATAAACGAAAATTATCTCCAGGATGTTCTCAAGTAAGATTCTCCACATGTCTTTTATGAAACCATGGTAACTGTATTCTGATCATGTTATCGAATTCTTTACAGGACGGTCGTAGCGTAAGGCCTCGAATCCATGCAGATTATTCAGATATTGGAGAAGTTTTTCACGGCGGAGAAGGAAGGAACAAAATTTATAAGATGTTACCTAATACCGTGAAGTCCCCAGTTCGTTCTTTGGTGAGTTCCCAATATTTCTCACTGTGACTTTCATTGCTATTAACATTAGAATCATGAAGCCAATGTTGTTAATTTTGTTGCAGAATTTTACTCCATCAAGTCTTGAAGGTCTTCAATTTTCTTCTACTGAACAAGCAATCGCTGATTTGAGTGACGAAGAGACTGTAAGTATTTCTTCACATGTTCAAATGTGGAGCTTCATAGATGAAAATATTGATTGTAAAGGACGTGTACAGGAGGATGTCGTCATGGAGATGGAGAATTCTGAAACTCAATCATCCTTTGGGAATGGGAATGGAGGTAATTCCCAAGATTCGGAGCCGGATGGAAGTGATGTTCCTCTTGTCGTCGATGTGGACGATTCCAACCCCTTGGACACTTTGGAGACTCCTCAAGTAAGTATATATCCTGTATATTCTTCATAGAAGTATAAAAGTTCTGACTTGTGAATGAATGAATGAGAACCCATGTGAATATATGAAAACTTAGTCGAATTTCGTCGTCAGAAAATTCAGAACCCAGCTCTTAGTAAAAACGCTATAGAATCTTCGTCCGGAGTCGGATTTTGATGATCTGCATGTGCAAATTCAATCCCGGAAAATTTCCAAGCTTTATCATAGAAGATTTTTAAGTTTTGAGCACGTTCAGAGCCTGAAAAAGGCGAAATAATAAACTTTCAGGAGACTTCCAGAACTTTTTCAGATTGCGCATCACTTGATATTTTGGTCACATCTACTCGCTCGTTCATCGGATTGTCATGAAACTTTTACATGTCATAGAAGACATCCATACGAAGAGAATGGCATATGACCCATCCTCGGATTACTTGTAGATTGCTCCCAGTTCGTCTCTTAGTACAGGGCAGAGTTCAGTTTCTTCAGACGGACTCATCGTAAAATGTGTTTTCATGGATTTCATGTTATTTGCTCGTGCCTTGAATATAGTATGATGAACTTTGATGATATTGCCTTGTGGGTATATTGTATTGCATAATCTATTTTGGCTTCGTGACTCTAACCTCATGTAATCTTCGTGTTAGGTGCTAAATACCGAAGTTGAGGATACTGGAGCCAATGATGATAACTCTAACCCTTCCGAAGTTATTGATGAAGAGGCAGACATCCCTGCACTTTGAGGCCATGAGAAGGTCTCTGCTGATGTTATGGAAAACCAGATGGTTGTTGCCTCAGTGATAGAAGAAACCGAGATAGCAGCGGAGAATACCGAAGGAACTGTTGCTTTGGTCGTGGAAGCCGCTCCAGTGACTGAGAACCGTATAATAGTGTATGAATATCCAACTGCAGGGGTTGCTTTCGATCCTCCCTTTCACACTTCACTCCCTATCATGAACTGGTCGGTGGATTCAGCGTTCCCATTGGATATGCACGCTTGTACGAGGCGATATGGAAGAAGTTTGGCCACATGATCGTTGACAGGAACCCTGGGCGTGCTTATGCTTTAACCATTCAAGTAGGCGTTATCTTGTGTGTCGTGAGTGATATGCATACGAGACCTAGGAATACCGTGACTCCAGATATACTATTTGATTGAGAGTTTAACTTAGAGAATTCAGAAAGACTTGGCCTCAACGCGAAATGGCTTCGTAAGCAAATAAACGTTATCAAGGATTCATGTGAGAAGAACATACCCTTTCCCAATGATGCTGTGAAGGAGAAGGAGGACAAGATTGCGAAGCTAACCGAGGAGTTGAACAAGAAGAGGGCGGCTTTGCAAATCTTGAAGGATGCTGATGAGCGGAAGCCTTTTCTTGCTGATCTCTTGAACTTTTGAACTTCTGAGAGATGTGAGGTTTATACTTGGGTTTTGATATTTAGATGGTTTTGGATTGACTGATGGTTAAGGATTTTCTTGTAGATTTGATAGAGATTTTCTTTTACGAAATATGAATTGAATTTTGATAAATTGCTGAATCCAAATACTGATTGCAAGTATTGCAAATGTTTTGGAGGAATTGAAATACAAATGAAAGAAAATCCTAAATGTTAAATCCAAACGCCATGAATGCTTCGAACGCCCAATACCTTAAATGTCCAATAATTTCAGATAAACGCCTTGAACCAATTTTCGTGAATTACTGGCAGGGTTTTTCCATCTGTGTTGATCAATTTGTAGTATCCTCCGTCCACGGACTTAGAGACCATGGATGGTCCTTCCCAATTGGAGTTCCTTGTAAAATGAAGACCGCGCTGAACTGCTTTGAGAACCAGGTCCCCTTCATGAAACTTTTTAGGCTTGGTCGATCGTGCCTTGAATATCTTCCGCTGATTCGGAATTCCCTGTTTGACGGAATTCCACGACTGTGGCACATATGGACACTCGCGCGGAAGAGAGTATCCAAAATAGTGTTGATCATGCTTAGCCAGGTCTTCAGCAATAAACCTCTCGATGGAGTGACCGATTTGAAGAAGTTCTGAACCCAACCATTGAGTGTAATATTGCTGAGGTGAAGTTACCCACTCATAGCTTTTGATGACTGCTAAATTGTTCATGGGGAGAAGTCCCTGGACCATAGTAGCGTATTTGAACATTGGTAATATTGGAACAAGAGGAGGAATGAGACTTTCCTGAGCTCGAAACCTTCTGACAAAGGTGTGCGGTTTTTCTCCAAGTTCCTGCGTAAGCCCCATCAGAGTTTTTACTTCTTCCAGATGCTCAAATAGTGGTGTGTCCTCTGCTTCGTCTTCCGACTCGGAATCCTTGTCGATGACAGGATGTGTTGAAGGCATCGTTATCCTTACGGCATGAATCCAAGTTCTTCCAAGGACCATGTCGTACCCAGGGTCTTCCCGGATTATGAAAAACTTGACCTCGGTGCAGATCAATCTTTCCGTAACTTTGAGAGTGATGAAGCCGTATGCATCTCTGGAGATTCCTTCGTGGTCCCTAATTGCTATGAGAGCGTGGGTGGCTTCTTGTCGAGTAATACCGGCAGCTCTGAGAGTTTTCAAAGGGATGATGTTGACAGTGGTACCAACATCGACGAACGCCCTTTTGAACTCATTTCCTTTAATGTGCACTGTGGTGAGTAGTCCCCATTCATACATTTCTTTGTCGGTGGCTGAAGATTCGGTGGTGGTTTCTTGGATCAGCAGACGTTTTCCGGACAAGACGTGGTTCAGTGCAGCAAACATGTCTTTCCTTTGAGCTTTCGAAAGATACAACAACTCGCAGACATGTTCGATCAGAGATTGAACCGCTTCCTTGACAGGAGGTTCAGAGATGGTAAAAGTTCTGATTGGGAGGGGGTTTTTGTGCACTCCCTCAGTCCCCAGGTTGAGCTCTCCTGATTCGACCTTTTCCTTGAATATGCACTTCAAAATTTTGCAATCACTTGTGGGATGGATGACGTATCTATGGAAACGGCAATGCAGAGGATTTTCCATGGCCTCTTCAGTTGGTTGCTTCTTGACATAAGGTAATTTGATTGCACCATCTTGAACCCAAGCATCGAGTAGTTCATTAACTTCTTTCATTCAACAGGGAAAATCAGGTGCTTCTGGATCTTCCGTATGCTGAGGGATTTTCGAATTCTCCTTCTTGTGTGCCTTTGAAGGGGTGGAGGAAGTCTGCTTGTGCTGTGGTTCTGCTTTTCGCTTATTCCCTTCCGCGACATCATTTGTTGAAGGTTGCAGGTTGTACTGCTTGTTGATCAAACGCCTGCTTCCTCGAGTGTCTTTTGAATCCTCAGTCTTTGTAGACTTTTCTCTTTCCAAAAGAGCGGGTGCAGTGGTTGCCGACCTCTTCGCGGCTTCGTAAAGCTCTGAGAAAGTCTGGAATCGAAGGTTTTCTAGCAAGTCCCTGTAGACCGGGAGCATGCCATTGATGCACAAGTCCACCAGTTGTTGCTCCGTGACGTTTGGGTCATGAAAATCCAGGGCTTGGACTCTGAACCTTTTCACATAATCATTGGGATTTTCATTGACCCTCTGAAACATCCTTCCAAGGTCGGAGAGGGTGAACTGTTCTGACACGAAGAAGTATTTCCTGTAGAATGCGTTGACCATTTCTCCCCAATTGTTGATAGTCCTTGGTGCGATGTTGTTATACCAGTTGTATGCTTTGCCTTTCAGAGATTTCGAGAATTCCTTGAGACGAACGACATGATTATGTTCATGTTCTCCCAGGGATTCAAGAAAACGAGAGACATGTTCCCTAGAATTGCCAGTTCCATCATATAAGGTGAAGGTTGGAGAAACGTAACCTTTGGGGAGTGGAATCCTCTGCGTAGCGGCAAGATAAGGAGGTTGATGACGATGGACATGCAATGTTTTGTCTTTTCCGAGGTTCTCCAAAAGGTGCTCCAGATCCTCGCGAGTGATGAAATTCGATGATCCCTTCGCTGATGAGTTGTCTGCAGCAGTTTTGTGGACTTCGTCATCCTCTACTGTATGGATTGGAATTACTTCAGGATCGTCTTCTGAGGATTTCTCCTTCTCCTTTACCTTCTCTTGAGTCTTCTCTGACATCTTGTCAGTAAGAGTTTTGAGATAATTACACAGCTCCTTCTGTGTAGCATCCATGTCAGTCTGATTCTTTACAAGAGTCTCCTGCGCTTTGATAAGATCAGCAATGGTAGGTGGTGGATCTCTTCTGACTTCTTCAGGGTGTCGTCCGGACAGTGGATGACCTTCGGCGTGAGGAGGAGTAATGTCACCACCATCAGTGTTGGAGGTCGGAATTGTCTCCGGGATATTCTGATTGTTGTTGTTGCTAGTGCTAGCACGGTTTGTGTTAGGATTCGTAACTGAACTTGACCTGAGATCAACCATCTAGTGAAATTGTGAGATTTCAGGCCGATAGAATGATCTCCCAATGTGGTCGCCAATCTATAGATGGGGAAAAACGATTTGCTGATTTTTAAGGAATTGAGGAGACGACCGTACAGAGGAGACTCCTCGAACCGAGCGAAATATTAAACCTTACACAGATGCACCGCTACAAAAGGGGGTGCTTTAGATTCGAGAGATAAATCTGTAGTACTCCAGCCTAAATCAAGACAATGACCGTTCCAGAGTAAATTCGGTCACAAGAGAGGATGGGTTGATAGTTAGGAGGGAAGCTGAGAAATGTGTGGAATCAATGGTAATCAAAGATTGTGGGTGTGTAATTTCTAAATATGATAAGCTCTGAGTGATTGAAATTGCTCAATTGAGAGTAGTTGCTGAATTGATGAGTTGATGATCTCGTGTTGTCAGTTTGACGTGAGATTGATGATACTGATGATGTTGATGATTCAATCATGATTCAGAGACTTATTTATATTGCTGGAATCATAGACACCATGATTCCATGAAGTATGACAGTTGATGGAATCAAGGAGTGGGGAAGTGGAGATCGTGTTTGAAACCAGATGCTCAACGTGTGGAGACTTGGTCGATTTTCCACCCACTACCTCGTGAATTCCTTCAACTGATTGCACGACTTGCTCACATTCCATCGTGTGTTTGAACACACGTGCCGTAGACCGCCAGACCAAAACCCTAAGTGATGTCCCCCAAGTGACACGATTGACGTCTCGTGGTTTGTTAGTCAATTGATGACTTTGTGGTTTGATGGGACGACGAGTCCATGTAGTTGCTGAGTTGAACATGATGTTCTGAAACTCATGAGTTGAACATGTCATGAGACAGAGGTATAGTTCTTACGATGAAATGAGCAAGTATTGCTCATTCGATGGATCGTTGAATATTGATTTTTGAACCAATATCCCTTGGTTTGAGCAAATATTTATCATCTGAGCAAGTGTTTCTCATGTGATGAATTGTTGAATATTTGATCGTCTGAGCATGTGTTGCTCATCTGATGGATTATTGGCAGCGTACCAAAAATATTAATTAGAATATTGGTCGTTGAACCGAGTATAATTAATAAAATTAATGACCATGAGGTGGTCGTAAAATTATTAAGGTTGAAATATGGAATGATGATCCTTGGATTCAGAAACCCTAATTTGATCAATTGATGATCAATTCATGGTTTGTCAAAATTTCAACCATGGGACGAAGGAGGAAGCGACTACATGGGATCGTGGATCAACCATGTAGTGTCCATATGCTCACGTGAGAAAATACGAAGAACTCCTGAAGAGTTGACGATTTGTTGGTGGAAGAATGATTAAATGCTGGCTTAATCATTTATTCAAAATGATCGTCTGAGCCTTAGGCGAGAAAACCTAATTGATTATGACGAGGCGAGGGACCGACCATGGAGTCATGAAACCGGCCCTGGGTCGTCAGGTGACCGTCTGACGATCACTTCATGAAAACCCAAAGCGTTTGGAAGAGTTTTGGACCTAATACGAGCAATAGTGCAAATTAGGTCAAAACTGTGAAAATTCATGGGACCTGCTCCCGTGAGCCGAAAAGTCAATCTTGATCGGTCAAGATAGCGTGCTCGTGTCCCCAAGGCGTCCGCGTCTCAGTCCTGAGAATTTTGATATTTTCTGGCGTGCAATTGAGCATCCATTCGAGAAAATATGCCAAAATTAGGGTTTCGACGAAACTGAGGAAAACACCATGAGATGATGAAAAATAATTATAAAATAAGGAATGAGGAGGCGTGGGACCGCCTTGGTTAAGGCATGGTCGGCCGGTCGTGACCACGGTCCCGTGGTGCCTTTTCCTTAATCTTATAATATTTTGATGATTTTATGAAAAATTCATGAATTTTGAGAAATTTGATGAATTTAGGAAGTTTCCATGATTTGAAGGAGTTTTCATGAGTTCAGGGAAGCAAAAAATATTAAAATAATAAAAAAGGGCGTGTGGGACCGTGGAGGCGCAGCCGGCCGGCTAGGGCTCGGTCCCACGAGTTTCCCTAGTTTTTTTAATATTTTTAGGTATTTTGATGATTTGAGGGAATTTTTCCTAATTCGAGAGAAATACCATAAAATCAAGGATTTTGATGAATTCAAGGAAAAATAGGATAAATAATAATAAAATAATAAAGCAAAGGGCGTGTGGGACCTGCTAGGGCATGGTCGGCCGGCTAGTGGCCCGATCCCGCAAGTTTTTCATAATTTTATTTTATTTATTATTATATGATGATTTGTGCAAAATACCATGAAATCAAGGAGTTTTTCATGAAATTAGAGAAATAATAATAATAATAAAATAATAAGGAACCGTGGGTGTGGGGCCGGGAGGGACCCAGGCATGACCGGTTGGCCAATGGTCATGCCTCACACTCCTTTCCTTAATTTTATATTATTTTTTATGGATTTATGGAAGTACCATGAAACCGAGGAGTTTCCTCGAGACGAAGGAGATTTGATAAAATGAGAGAATTTTCATCAAATCATGGAAAATAATAAAAATGCATTAAAAATATAAAACTGGCGTGGGATTGACTACGACACGGTCGGTCGGTCGGGTGTCCGTGATCCCAGCACCCTGGTCAATATTTTTAATTATTTATTATTTTCTTCTCTATTTTGCATAGGTTCATCGTTTCGTTGTATTTTTGAAATACTCGTTCGTGCAGTGACTGTTAGTGTATTGTCATTGAATACACCTTCACCATTTGAATCGGGGCTTACTTAGAGGTAGCTCAGACGCCCGTATGTTGATTATTTATTACTAATTGTGGAATTCGGTGGAGAATAATTCACAAAACTGAGCAATAAGATGTTTATTATTAATTCATAAGATCAGTTGAGGATTCAACTGCGAATTCAGAATAATAAAGTGAGCATTACCATTCCACGGGATCGTAGATTCGACAGTAGAATCGGAGTAATTAAGATTTATCTATTGCCATTCATGAGACCAGTTGTGGATTCGATCATGAAATCGGAGTAATGAGATAATATAGTTATTGCTATTCTATGAGATCAAGTTGTGGATTCGATCATAGAATCAGAACAATTGTTATTTCCATTCCATGGGACCAGTCGTGGATTCGACCATGGAATAGGAGCAATAATAGATGATTCTTGGAATTCGGTAGTGAATGTCACGGCAGAATTAATCTTAATTAGGAATAATTAACTTTGTGGCTCTATACTAGCAGAGCAAGTTGTCTAGGAGCATAATTATCCCGCTATGAGCTTGTCGGTAAGTCATATCCTTTATATAGTCAGGGTAAACTTGTTGTTTGTTCCTGAAGACGTTATCGCTCTATACTAGCAGAGCAAGCTGTCTAGGAGCCGTCCATCTCGTGATACTGTATAGAAATAATCACCGGAAGTATTCAGTATCATGATATATGTCGTTGTCCAGTCGTGAGACTACATATCTACATGTACTCTGAGAGAAAGTACTCTCCGTTGAGAATTCGATAAGAGACCCGTGTCTCGATACTCACGTCTGATTGTTGAGTCAGAGCTTTGTATAATTATGAGTTTATGATTTTAGCCTTTGTCAAAAATCCACCATCTACAGTGATACAATCATTTGGTTTAAGACTTGGAAGGTTTCAATAATGATTATTTCAATATATTGAGAATTTCTTTGATGTTGATAGTGTATGAAAACGGTTGTTAGCATTATAGAAGAATGTTTCAATGAAAAGAGTTGATGATGTAACCATCTTTGGATATAAGCATATATAGTGTGTTCGCACATTAGTGTATAAGTCCATAAACCGGAAGCCAAGAGTATGCATATGTGTGCATACGGATTTGGTGATGGATACAGGTTATGTATGCGTACCCGTTGATAAGTGCATAATTCATATGATTTTAGTGTCCATTCCATACTTGCTTTAGCTATTATTCTTGCATGTATTCTTGTTTTCTCTTATTTGTCTCTAATAGGTGAATCATCCACAAAGGAGCTACAAAGTGCTGAAAAGATCTAGGAAGAGAAGTATTTCAAGTATCCAAGTTCCCAAGTCCAAGAGAAGTGGAAGAAGTGCGACGAAAAGGAGCAAAACGCTCATAAACAAGACTCAGGCCAAATACCGATCTTAACTCATTCAAATTAAGTATTTCTCATCATCATCTTGAGGATAATTGAAAGATAAAAATAATGCAAAAAGAATGAGGTCATTCCGAGTTCGGATGAAGAAGTTGTGGCCAAAACAGTTTCCATTGAATACCGAAGAGTGAAGTCCGTGAACTGGGTTTGCGGACGGGGTTCTCAGACTTATTTCCGAAAATATCTGCTAGAATTTGAAGTTTGCGGACTGGGTACGCGAACTTATCAAATTGGAAACGCGTATTCACACCTTGGAAGACCTAAGGGCACGTTTGGAGTCGTTAGGTCATATTTTCGGGTCGGGTTCTTAAACTTAACTAAATACTTGGAAGCGAAGCAATGTAAACCTATAAAAAGGTATTAGGTTATGTAAAATATATCATCGAGTCTCATATCACAAGTTTTACATAAAAACCTAGGGTTTACCCCTTTAGGGGGAAACCACCATGATTCTTCTTCTTTGTAATATGAGTAGCTAAATCCTTTGTTGATTAAGGATGAATTCAATGTTCTAAGCGCAAAGCTTTATTAATAATACAAATCTATTGGGAGTTTTTATCATCATCGTTTGTCTTTACTATATCTAGGGTTTATGAGTGAATATTATATTGGTTTGGGTGCGCAACCAGATTAGTCTATTGATCGTTCTATTGCTTGTGGAAGTTAGGAGATAAGTAATCGTCGAATAACTCTCTACACAAGTAGAAATCACGAGTCTTTACAGAGGGATTCTGTGGAGAAATCGTGTGTGAAGACAACACCAGCAAGTGAACCTTGAGCTAAGAGTTTAACTACTGGGATCAACCTAATTCACAAAGCTTAAAGCGTTCGAGTGGATTACACCTTGAGTGAGCTACTACTTGGTGGTTCGTTGAATACAATATGATATTGGAGAGCTTCCGTATCCGTGGTAAAAGGAGTTTTGGGGATAACACTGAGCTAGCTGTTATTCTACGGTTGGTGATGAATGGTTCTTACGAACAATAGATAAGTATATTAATCCAGTTATCGCTTGGTAACGGCGAAGGATTCCTTGATCATCTTTCTTTTATTATTATCTTTTTATTAATCTTAAAAAAAAAAACCCCATTTGTTATTTACTTTGTTTTGCTAATACAAATAACCTATCAATTACACATCTCTATGTGGGAACGATCTCTTACTACCACTATATTACCAGTTAATTAGTGAGAAATATATTTGTTAATTTGTTGCATTAATGACACGCATCAAATTTTGGCGCCGCTGCCGGGGAGAAGTCGCTAATTGATTTGTTATTTGTTTAGCTTGTTTTTGTTTTGATTTTGTTTTCCTTGTGAGTCGTCATGTCTCCTTACAGAAATAACATGTACGAAGCACAAGTTTACGAATACAACAGTGGTAATCAATATGGTTTTCAATCTCATTCATATGAAAACTACCGACCATCCTATGGGTATAATCAAAACCAATCTTTTGGCTATGATCAATATCCTAAGAAACCTTACAGATATTCTCATACATGTCAACAACCTTATGACGGGCATGTAAGTGAACAATCACAAGGATGAGAGGATAGTTATGCTTCTAATCCTATTTCTTCAAGTGTTGCAGAAAAAATGTGTATCATGATGGAAGATCTTCATGTGAAAATAGAAAATTCTTATGAAGGATTAGAGCAACGTCAACAAAGTATTGAGCAACGTCAACAAAGTGTTGATAAATCACTCCAAGAACTTCAAGAGGTTATTAACAACTTAAGGAGAGCCACGAATCAACTTAAGGAGGAAATGGAGAAAGATGAGAAACCTTTGGAAAGTCCACATAACAGTGATGAAGTTATTATTCCAACTCAGGATCTTTACAATGATCATTCGCCTATTCAAAAGGAGGATCCTTGGTATGACCGAACCATTGTTATGAACGGTGTGACATACTCAAATGCATATCAACATTACAATGAACATCCATATTACAATGTTTTTAGGCCGGTTGACTTGCAAGAAGTAGACCCGATTTTCTCTTTGTCGGAGACTCATACGGAAGACCCTAGTACTTGCACCAAATTTTTAGGGGAAGATTTCGATTCCGATGGCGAGATTGTTGAAAAGATTGAGATTGAGAAAAAATCGAATTGATTGAAGTCGTGGAAGACCCAATTGAGATAGTTAATAATAGTTCGATAGAGGACCACGATATACTTGAGGTAAATAATTCACTGTTAATTACGAATGAGGATCCGAAACAAGGTTTTTCTAATCCTTTGCATAATTCAATATCTATTGATCCTTTTCCTCTAATCGAAGTAGCCTCTCAAAGAGTTGTTAACCCAACTTTTAAGAAAATACTTCACTTAGGATTGGAGTTGTGTGCTTCTAAAGTTTTAACGGATTATTTGCTTCTAAGTATCCACCACTTGATATGTTTGATTCGAGTATTGTGCAGGTTCACCAAGCTGAGGAACCTATTGAAGTTCCCGAATTCTATGTTCTCTATCCACTTTCGAGTGTAGAAAGGAATAAGTTTGGGGGAAACTTCAATAAAGTGATAGATTCAATATTTATATTTTGTGCTAATGTTTTTGTGAAGCTGTTATTTGAATTTCATATTGTTATTTGGAAGGATTACCAAATTTTCAGATTGTTGATGTACGGACGATAACAATAACGTCGGGCTTTGACGACGTTAAACCAAGCGCTTAATGGGAGGCAACCCATCAGTTTTGTATCTCTATCCCTTTTGTTTTTAAATTTTATTAGTTTTTCATATCACAACTTGCATTCCCATCTTATATTTTACAAGTCATATATCTTTAATGAAAGTTTTGACGAATTCTCGTCAGAAAATTCTGACTGCGCACTTGTCACGAAAATAGATCTCGAGACTTCATACGGAGTCCGATTTGAGTGGTTGACCACAAATTTTAAATAGGATAGACATACCTTTCTTTTCCAAAAATAAAATCTGAATTTGGAGTCTGTTAGGTTGGAGCGATAGGCCTGGACATTTGAGTTTCAGTATTTTTCCAGATTTTTTTCAGATTGCATGTCAGTCAGTCCGGAGGCCGTAAAGGTCAGACCGTTTATCGAAATACTGTGCCCTTTTGAAAACTTATAGAAAAGATGTATTTGAAAAACTTTCGTTTAGGATGTTTTTTCTAGTTCCCTACCCATTGGTACAGTTTTCGTGTTTTTCAGGGCTGTTATGTCAGAAATCAGAATTTTCGGTTTTGAACATTGAGGACAATGTTGAGTTTAAGTGTGGGGGAGTAGTAAAGCATGTTTGGCTTGCATAAAAAAAATAATAAAAAAAATAAAAAATCATACGCTTTGATTTCTTGCATACTTGAGACTTCATCTTTTGGAGTTAATTATGAGCTATTTAGGATGACACTCGAAACCTTTTAAGGTTGAAACAGTTCTTACGGCTATAGCTTGATTCCCACTTAATCGTTATACAATCCTTAAATATTTACGTTCATAATTGAATGTGAAACTAAGCTATGGTAGTCTTTTGAAAGAGTCATCCTCGCAATTAATCATTACTGAATCACTTTCTTTTTATCTTTGCAGTTTTATGTTTCTCTAAAGTGATTTGGTGGGATCCTGATACTGTCGTGGATGTTGTAGCAAGGTAATCATTGGTTGAGTTTATAGCCCCATGAGACAATTGTCTTACACTCGTAAAGAGTAAAGAGTGATCCGAAAAGAAAAAAAATTGAGAAAAAAAAATAGAAAAAGAAAAGAAAAGAAAACTACATATAAATAAGGCTCCTCTTCATTTATCGACACTAATAAATGATAGGTCCGGAATTTCGGACTAATCATAGTCGGTGAAAACAAAAACCATATCATCATTATATAGAAAGTCAAAAAGACTATTGATGAGGTTCTTGACACTTGGATAGCAGTATGTGTGAAACGTTGTCCCTGTCTCCGTTACCTAAGCAAGCGTGGAATGCAGGATCCAAGGCAACTATCATGTACTTGCTGAAAATGAACATGCGCTTAGAGTATCTAATCATGTGGTCGAGTTAAATGGGTGCTTCTCTCAACTAGTGCGCTATAAATATATATCCTTTAACGACATTCACACAAGTATTGTGGGTAATATCTTTCACTTTAGTCAACACTTGCACACTTCACTTTTCTATTTCCATTTTCTTATCTATCCATATGATTTCAGTATGCGAGTGTTGTGGTAAATGTCGCAACAAGTACGATGACTATCTTAGTATAATTTTGCAATCAGGTTGAATGTCATACGTAAGTAATTGCTTGTGTGTGCATATTTGAATGTATGTGGGATGTTTGCAGCTAAAGAACATATTATGCTGATTATCTTATTAGCTACTGTTTTGTGTCTATCCTTAGCAGTTCTTCCAAGGCGAGAAATTGGAGTAGGTTTTGTGGGTATACCTCTTGTAAGACCTCACGAGACTATAACTCGTCCACTAGGGACACCTAGGGGTTTAAAGGCCTGTTATTCATGCTAAGAGTAACCATATCCTCACGACATGGAGTTGTTGTATTTAGGATTAGTTTTATTTAGTTTGCTCGAGGACAATCAAAATCTAAGTGTGGGGGAATTTGATAAGTGCATAATTCATATGATTTTAGTGTCCATTCCATACTTGGTTTAGCTATTATTCTTGCATGTATTTGTGTTATTACTCTTGTTTTCTCTTATTTGTCTCTGATAGATGAATCATCCACAAATGAGCTACAAAGTTCTGAAAAGATCTAGGAAGAGAAGTATTCCAAGTATTCCAAGTATCCAAGTGCCCAAGTCCAAGAGAAGTGGAAGAAGTGCGACGAAAAGAAGCAAAACGCTCATAAAACAGACTCAGGCCAAAGACCGATCTTAACTCATTCAAATTAAGGATTTACGATCGTCATCTTGAAGAGAATTGAAAGATAAAAATAATTCAAAAAGAATGAGGTCATTACGAGTTCGGATGAAGAAGTTGTGGCCAAAACAGTTTCCATTGAATACCGAAGACAGTGAAGTCCGCGAACTGGGTTTGCGGACGGGGTTCGCAGACTTATTTCCGAAAATATCTGCTGGAATTTGAAGTTTGCAGACTGGGTACGCGAACTTATCAAATGGGAAACGTGTATTCACACCTTGGAAGACCTAAGGGCATGTTTGGAGTCGTTGGGTCATATTTTCGGGTCGGGTTCTTAAACCTAACTAAATACTTGGAAGCGAACCAATGTAAACCTATAAAAAGGTATTAGGTTATGTAAAATATATCATCAAGTCTCATATCACAAGTTTTACATAAAAACCTAGGGTTTACCCCTTTAGGGGGAAACCACCATGATTCTTCTTCTTTGTAATATGAGTAGCTAAATCCTTTGTTGATTAAGGATGAATTCAATGTTCTAAGTGTGAAGCTTTATTAATAATACAAATCTATTGAGACTTTTTATCATCATCGTTTGTCTTTACTATATCTAGGGTTTATGATTGACTATTAGATTGGTTTGGGTGCGCAACCAGATTAGTCTATTAATCGTTCTATTGCTTGTGGAAGTTAGGAGATAAGTAATCGTCGAATAACTCTCTACACAAGTAGAAATCACGAGTCCTTACAGAGGGATTCTGTGGAGCAATCGTGTGTGAAGACAACACCAGCAAGTGAACCTTGAGCTAAGAGTTTAACTACTGGGATAAACCTAATTCACAAAGCTTAAAGAGTTCGAGTGGATTACACCTTGAGTGAGCTACTACTTGGTGGTTCGTTGAATAGAATCTGATATTGGAGAGCTTCCGTATCCGTGGTAAAAGGAGTTTTGTGGATAACACTGAGCTAGCTGTTATTCTACGATTGGTGATGAATGGTTCTTACGAACAATAGATAAGTATATTAATCCAGTTATCGCTTGGTAACGGCGAAGGATTCCTTGATCATCTTTCTTTTATTATTATCTTTTTATTAATCTTAAAACCAAAACCCCCCTTTGTTATTTACTTTGTTTTGCTAATACAAATAACTTATCAATTACACAGCTTTCTGTGGGAACGATCTCTTATTACCGCTATATTACCATTTAATTAGTGGGAAATATATTTGTTAATTTGTTGCATTAACGACACGCATCACCCGTACGCATACTGGAGGAAGTTCTCAAACCGAGAAGTTCTGCTGAGTTTGGTTTCGGCAAAACTCACAAACCAGTCACCTTAAGTATGCGTACCCGTACGCATACTGGCGGAAGTTTTTGAACCGAAAATTTCTGCTGAGTTTGGAAACTTTACAAACTCAAAACCGGTTGCTTAAGTACGCATACTGAAAAAGTGGGGGTACAACAACCACACCCAATATTTCGCTTAGCAATCTGTATGGACAAACTTCAATATACTTTCAAGAGAATCAATTAGATTCAATCTTAATAAAGTATATCAAAGAGTTATATCTCTCTTTCTTGATTCAATTCTTTCTCAAGCAAATAGAAACCTGCAAGTCTAATTGAATACAAGAGAAATCACTTGAACGGTACCAAAGACCAATGTTCAAGTATCAATCAATTTCAATCAACAACCAAATGTCGGATTTCCAATTGATTGATTTGCACAACCTGTGATATTTCAGTTATATAACAAAATATAATGCGAAATAGAAATAATACAGACACCAGAATTTTGTTAACGAGGAAACCGAAAATGCAGAAAAA
Organism: Papaver somniferum; assembly: GCF_003573695.1. Taxonomy (NCBI): domain Eukaryota; kingdom Viridiplantae; phylum Streptophyta; class Magnoliopsida; order Ranunculales; family Papaveraceae; genus Papaver; species Papaver somniferum. The sequence goes on from NC_039358.1 coordinate 21,720,466, forward strand.
CCTCGGGACCTAGTCCAGATTGAACACACACTGTATTAAGCCGCTACAGACACTAGATTACTACAAACTAACTTCGGTCTGGAATATAGTTGAACCCCAATCAATCTCACACTGATCCAAGGTACAGTTATTCTCCTACGTCTCTGATCCCAGCAGGATACTACGCACTTGATTCCCTTAGCTGATCTTACCCACAACTAAGAGTTGTTACGACCCAAAGTCGAAGACTTCAATAAACAAATCTGTATCACACAGAAAAGTCTACAGAAATTGATAAATCTGTCTCCCACAGAAATACCTACAAGTTTTTGTTTCTCTTTTGATAAATCAAGGTGAACATGAACCAATTGATAAACCGGACTTATATTCCCGAAGAACAGCCTAGTATTATCAATCACCTCACAATAATATTAATCGACGCGGCGAAAGAAGATATTTTGGAATCACAAATGATGAGACGAAGATGTTTGTGATTACTTTTATATCTTGCCTATCGGAGATATAAATCTCAAGCCAATCGTTACGATTATACTCAAAACTATAGAAGATGCAAGATTAGATCACACAACTACGAGAAAGTAGTATCGGTCTGGCTTCAATATCCCAATGAAGTCTTTAAGTCGTTAACCTGGTTTACAAGAAGAAACCTAAGGTTAAAGGAGAATCAACTCTAGCTAATACAACTAGTATCACACAGGAGGTGTGGGGATTAGGTTTCCCAGTTGCTAGAGTTCTCCCTTATATAGTCTTTCAAATCAGGGTTTGCAATCAATGTTAGCTTGGTAACAAAGCATTCAATATTCACCGTCAGATGAAAATCTGATTAGATTCAAGCTAATATCTTTCAACCGTTGGATCGAAAACTTAGCTTGTTACACACAAATGAAATTCACGATTTTAGGTTTTTGTAACCGTACCCAAACATGTACATTTGTTGGTTCAACAATATTTAACCAAATGGTTATCCATATGAGCACTTTCATATCAACCATATTCTTCTTCACCATAACTAGTTCAAATGACTCAAATGAACTAGTTAGAGAGTTGTTCAATTGCAAGGAAATCTTATGTAACTACACAAGACACAATAGAAGCAAAAACGATTTGATTCAATCGAATAGGTTCATGAACTTTATAGCCAAGGTTTTCATTTGGCATTCCTTAGTTAATATAAATAAGTTCACAAACAATCGTCTTTAGATATAACCAGCTTAAGTTCGCAGACTTAGTTCGCGGACTTAAGTTCCCGGAAGGAGTTCTCAAACTCCAACAGATATTCTCGGGTCGACAACTTCCACCAGTTCGCGGACTGGGTTCACGGCTCTTGTTCCGGTTCTCTTGATCAACAAAGTTCGCAAACTTCGGTTCAAGGAAAAAGGACTTATACATATATGTGTTGCCACACAATGCTTATAACCAACATTGGTTATATAATCTAAACTCTCATTTCAATCATTAAAACATTCTTAGAGGACGTTATATAGTTTTTATTCACAAACCATTTTTCGTCAAAGCAATTTTCAAAGTGATTGAAACATATCATGACTTTCGTCACTAGGTAAAGATGAACTTGGCCAAATCGAAATCTTACCAACACATATTTCGAGAAATAGATAGGCGAAATAAACTCGGCTCGAAATAGCAAATGTGTATAATCAAAGTCTATATATCAAAACGACTTTTGTCTCAAGATAGGAGATAGAGTAGATAAACTTTTGAGTGATAGATAAGTTCAAGTCTCCACATACCTTTTAGTCGATGAAGTTCCACCAGTTCCTTGAGTAGTCCTTCGTCTTGTATGATGATTTCCATGGAGTTCTTGAGCTCAAATACACTTTGTATCCTAGTCCGAGACTAATAGACTAGAAATCAAGACTTATAGTTTTGATCACTAACATTGACAAACATGCTTGAGATAGCAACGCATGCGAGTTCGACCGAGTAATGCTCTAACACATACCCGTACGTATACTTAAGATGGTTACTTTTTCAAATCGGTCAAGTCCATGAACTTAAACATTTAAATCATAAGGAATGCAATCTTTGCAAACCGCGGCTATAATGTTCATGATTGATTCAAGTGAATCAAACCGATTTGATTTCAATTGTGTTTTCTAAACAATTGAACAACTATTAACTAGTTTCATTTGAGTCATTTGAACTAGTTATGGTTAAGATGAATAAGGTTGATATGAGATTAATCATATGACTAACCTCGGTTAACAATTTGTGAACCAACATGGTGTACACGTTTAGGTACGACTACATAAACCTAAATGAGGGTACATTTCATTTGTGTGTAACAAGCTAAGTTCGATCTAACGGTTGAAAGATAGTAGCTTGGTTGAATCAGGTTTTTAATTTAATGGTGAATATTGAATTCTTTGTTACCAAGGTAACATGGATTGAAACCCTGATTTGAAAACTATATAAAGGAGAACTCTATCAACTGGGAAAACTAATCCCCACACCTCCTGTGTGTTACTAGTTGCATAACTAGAGTCGATTCTCCTTTAACCTTAGGTTTCTTCTCGAGACCCTGTAGGTTAACGACTAGAAGACTTCATTGGGATTGTGAAGCCAGACCCAACTATTATTTGTGTAGTTGCGTGATCTAATCTTGTTGTTTCTATCATGTTGAGTGCAATTGAAATAATTGGCTCGAGATTTTATATCTCCGATAGGCAAGATATAAAAGTAATCACAAACAAACTTCGTCGCATCGTTTGTGATTCCGCAATAAATTTTTCGCTAGTCGTTTAAGTTTATTGTGAGGTGGTTGATAATACTAGGCTCTTCTTCGGGAATATAAGTTTGGTTTATCAATTGGTTCCTGTTTACCTTGATTTATCAAAAGACGGAACAAAAACTTTTGGGTATTTCTGTGGGAGACAGATTTATTCAATCCTATAGACTTTTCTGTGTGAGACAGATTTGTCTACCAAGTCTTCGACTTTGGGTCATAGCAATCAAGTGCGTAGTATCCTGCTGGGATCAGAGACGTAGGAGCATAACTGTACCTTGGATCAGTGTGATATTTATTGGGGTTCAACTACAGTCCAGACCGAAGTTAGTTTGTGGTAATCTAGTGTCTGTAGCGGCTTAATACAATGTGTGTTCAATCTGGACTAGGTCCCGAGGTTTTTCTGCATTTGCGGTTTCCTCGTTAACAAAATTATGGTGTCTGTATTATTTCTTTTCCGCATTATATTTTGTTATATAATTGAAATATCACAGGTTGTGCGTTAAGATCAATCAATTAGAATATCCAACCTTTGGTTTTTGATTTACATTGATTGACACTTGAACATTGGTCTTTGGTACCGTTCAAGTAATTCCTCTTATATTCAATCAGGCTCGCAGATTTCTATTTGTTGATTGCGGATTGAATTAAGAGTTAGAGATATTAAACTCTTTGATATACTTTAATCTAGATTGAGTCTGACTGTTTAGTTGATTCTCTAGAAAGTGTATTGGAGTAAGTCCTCTCATATTTCCAAACGAATTGTTGGGTGTGGTTGTTGTACCCCGCATTTTCACTTCATGTATTTCTGAAACTCAGATATCTATGGTTTGCGAACTGGTTCGCCAAACTACCTTGAGCAGAAATATCAGACATCTCAATATTTCTCTCTTATGAAGTTTGAAACATCCCACGTGATAAAATCATTTGCATGGAAATTTTCAATTGATCCACAAATCAACTCAAACAATAAATTGCTTAGAACTAATATTGTTTAAGGATCGTTGAACATCTTTGCTAAAGTCATATTTCGAGATTTTTAACAAGACAAGCTTGACTCGAAACTTCTTCTTTGTAAATATACCAGAATCATACGACATCGTCTCAACAGATAGAATGATAAGATAGTGAATAAAATAGAATAGTTCAGTTTTCACATATATGATACAGAAGTTCTTCAAATATCTTCGTTGATCTTCAACCTTCGAAAGTGATGTATGATTCTCAACTATCAAATTCTAACCTAGTCCGAGACTTGACTTAGCATACTGGAAATTAAGATAGAGTTTTAATCATCTAACATTGACAACAAGCTTGAGATACCAAAACTTGTGGGTACATTCGAGCATTTATCTAACAATCTCCCCCTTTGTCAATTTCAGTGACAAAACTATTCAATACATATGGATTCAAAATAAATAAACTTTTTAACTCAATCCACTATGCTTGATTTCCTCGGTTCTTCAACAAACGTCTTGCATTCTTCGTACTTCAAATTCTTCTATGGTTCTCGTTTCGCACCTTTGATGTTGAAGATCCGTAGCGATAACAACTAATAAGAATACTCAAAAAGATCTTTACTAGAATGAGGTGATGAAACTCTACTCTTCGGTTGTTATACATAAACATAGTATTGTTACCTTTCTCAAAGTTCAATTGCACCAAAACTTTGAAGCAATACTACAGTGATATATTCTCCCCCTTAGTCGATACTTACTTCTTTTGTAAAATAGGTAAAACCTATAGATAACTGATAAACACATTTATGTGTCTATTTTGATCTCGATTCTATATATTTTGTGACTACTCGTTTTCCCGTAGTCTACGTAATGTATACAACTCTGAGGATCCGATACTAAGTAGTATTGATACCTCTGTTGAACTGATAGTGCTAAGTAATAAATGTTATCTAATATCACAATAATAACGAAGAACACACGTTTAATGAAAAAGCTTCTAAGTTATCATGAGACACAAGAGATTTACGTGGTTCGACATTTGTCTACATCCACGGGGTAATGAGTGCTTGTTTTTGTATTAAGTTGTGGTGGTTACAAAGATCTTAAATGCTTCCCAAAGTAATAGAGAGAACTCAAGTGGAAGTAAATACTTAAGTTCTAAACATTAAAGAGGTATAAGCTTAAGACTAGATCTTCTCTCCTAGATATTGAATGCCTTTAGTTTGTTGGTGAGGCTTGGTATTTATAGCCCTTCTTGCTCCACGTATATCTTTGCTGCCTATGGGTCCATCGTCTGCTGATATACCTTTCGTACCAATGGTACCTTCGTCCACCGCGTACTTATCTAGTTGTATTTCACCACCTCAGCTGGCCCGCGTTCCTTCTAGAACTACCCAACCTTAGTACTGGTTGTACCTTCGTTCACCGCCAGCTTCCGCCAGTCGGGTTCTGCCACGCTTTCTCTCTCCACGTGCCTAGATTCATGCGTGTAGATAAGAGATTTGAGCATTTAATGATGATTTTATGTGTCATCTACCTCTGTCCCCTCGCCAGCTGACTCTATATAGACTAGGCTTTTTCCTTCCTTATCTTGAACGTTCACGCCTTCTTTCCTGGGATGAGATAAAGTAGATCTGCGGAAGTATCCCTTGTTACTCAGGCTTCTCTTCTTAGCGAAGGCTACACAATTAGATATGTATGCGGACACTAAGATCGTGACATGTGCTCCACAAAATATTGGTATTCACAGTTTGCCCCTTTTCTTTCATCTTCTACAGTTTGGTAGAAGTGGAAGAAAACTTCCGTTTCGCCGCCAATTTTGCACGTACCGATTGGGTGGTCCCTACATGTCCTTTCATGCAATAACTTCCCCTTGAATTTCGGGACATCCAATTTTTTTGGATTTTCCAGCCGCCTATAATAGGGGAACAAAGAGAAGGGAATTTTATTAACTCCCTTTCCTCTTCTTCTTTGAACTGTCGCTCTCTAACCCTTTTATTGAGATACTCTTCTGCTGCTAACTGATCCCCTTTTTCCTTCGATTCTCCGCGTTCTTTGGATCCACTGTGTCGATCGTACAAGTAAGTGATACTCGTTTTTGGTCTTGATTTTCTCCATGCTTGCCCATGTTGTATCGTTGTCGGACTAGGAGATTTATTGATGTTGCTTATTATGCTTTCATGTGAGAATTCCTGCTTTCTTTTGCTTGTTTACGCTGTATGGGAACTTAGGTTTTGTTCCATTTTGATTTTTGATGATGGTTTCGGTATGATAGTTCTACGCCTGCAACTTTTGATCATGTGATCAAAGGTTTTTGTTCTTCTCCCATGACATGTTCAAACTGTCCCCTTTGGTTGGTTAAGTAAAACCCATGCCCAAAGCTTTCCAGTTTTTTCCCCTGATTTGCTTTTGAGTGAACTACAATTTTTCTTCCTCCATTGTTGATGAAGATGTTCTTCCTGATGGTGTTAGGTATAATGCGGCTTCCAAAGAAACCTACGCATAAGGGACCAAATGTGTCTTCTTCGACTGATCCTCCTCCGCGAATGGATCATCCTGATGCTATGACATCTCCTCCTCCTGAGGACCCTGAGGGGCCTATTGGTACTGAGGTTTTGGATGGGGAAAAACGGGTCGCCGTTTTTTTGGGAATTGGAGAGTCGAGCGTACTGTCTAGACTCATCAGCTGGGCAAAGTGTTAATCCTCACACAGATGCACCGCTGCAAAGGGGGTGCTTAGATTCGGGAAATCAATCTGTATGACTCCGTCCTAAACCAAGACAATGTCCGTTCCAGAGTCAATTCGATCGCAAATAGGGATATGGGTTGATCTGTAGGAGGGAATATGAGAATTGTGTAGGATCAGTGATGATCGAGGATTGTGGGTGTGTTGAAGGTTTCTGCAATAATGGTTAATTGCTGAAATTGAGGTCTGTGAATAAGTTTGTATCGAGTTTTTGACGGAAAATGTTGATACTGATCATATCTGTTATCCTCGATTTTGACTTATTTATATTGCAAGCATTATGAACCATTAATCCCTGTAAGCGTGACGGTTTCTTGAGTGAAAGAGTGGGAAAGTGGGAGATCATGGTAAAGTTAGTTCCATGTCGTGTGGAGACTTGACTGATCGTGCACCCACTACTTTGCTAACTCCTTCAACCGTTTACACGACTTACGCACATTTCTCGTTGTGGATGAATCCACGTGCCGTAGACCGCCAGACCAAAACCCTAAGTGATATCCCCCCATTTGTGACGTGATTGATGTCTCACAAGTCGTGGAGTCTGCGGGGAAGACGTATTTTGATTAGTCAATTGTTGACTGATTAGACAATGAGTCTAAGTTTTGGTGAATCGAGCATGAATGGTGAATGCTCAGCGATTCATGGATCGAACATATAGTTCTTTGAAGGGACGTCAGTATTGTTGATTCATTGATTTACTGACTAGTTGAACGATTGAGCAAGTATTGCTCAATTCTGCGAACTACGAGAATTTAATGAGCAACTGAGCAAGTATTGCTCAATTCTGCAAATATTGAGAATTTGGTGGACAACTGAGCAAGTATTGCTCAACTCTGCAAATTATTGAATATTAAGAATTTGATGGGCAACTGAGCAAGTATTGCTCAACTCTGCAAATCACTGAATATTAAGAATTTGATGGGAAACTGAGCAAGTATTGCTCAATTCACCAAATTGATGATTTTGATAATCTGACGTGCAACTAAGCAAGTATTTCTCAATTCGACGAATTATCGATGAATTGCCGAATATTGATTATATTCGGGTAATCGAGCAAGTGTTGCTCGATTCAGACAATTATTTACTGGTGGCGTGACCCAGTAAAATATCAATTAAAATATTGATGTTGATTAGTGAATCAACATAAATTTTATTAGTGTTCGAAGAGTGCTCAGAATGATGGTTTCACATAGCGTTCATTCGAAAACCGTAATTTTTTGGTCAATCCTCCATCAATTGGGGAATTGCTGAAAATTGATCATGAATGATAGGGACCGACCACATGGGATGAGGAACATCCATGTGGTTTCCAGTGCTTGAGTGAACACGCACCAGGATTCTCAGTTTGAGAGTTGGCAAGAAATCATGAATAAATGGTGGATTCACCATTTACTGAAAATATTGCTGGGTTCAGCATTAGGTGTAAAACCTAGGTATGAGAGATGGGACCGACCAAGAGGGCATGGGACCGACCCAGAGGGCATGGGACCGGATCTTGGTGGTCACGTGAACGATTGTTGGTCGTTTGGAGGATTCTCCAGTTGGTTGGAGAGAGTTCGGGCCCAGTATGACAATTGAGCAAATTATGTCAGAATTGGGAACACGTGTGGGACCGGCTTCGTGCAAGCTCTAGGAACGACCTGGTCGTTCATAGAGGCACCCACGTGTTACCATGATGTCCGTGTCTCCATATTGAGAGTTTCAGTATTTTCTGATGCGCATTTGAGCAATATCGTGAATTTTCAGAAGAGTTTCATCTTGTCTGAGAATTCTCGATTTTTTGGTGGAATGAGCATGTATGCTCAATTCATCAATATTTAAAAATATTAAAAATAAAATATTTAAAAATTTAAAAATTTCCTTGAGAGGCTAGCCGTCCGTGTGACCATGTTGGCTTTTGGTTTTTCGTGATTCGATCAATATTTGAGAAAATATGGAGAAATCACGAATTTTTCCCAAACCCGGGTTTTCATGAGTTGAGGGAAATAATAATTATGAAAAATTAGGGATTGAAAGGTGTGGGACCGACCATGGCTAGGGCATAGCCGTCCGTCCAAGTTGCCCGGTCCTGCACACCTTTCCCTATTTTATTATTATTTTTCATGAATCCTTGAAGTTATGGAGAGTCCTTGAAGATATTGAGAATCCATGAAGATATGGAGAATCCATGAAGTTTTGACATAATAATTATAAAAGCTAAGGATTGTGAGGTGTGGGGCCGGCCACGTCTTGGGCATGGACGGCCGGCTGGGTTGCCCGGTCCCGCACACCTCTCTTTATTTTATAATTTATTTGGTGAATCCACCAAGTTATGGAGAACTCATGAGTTTTGAAAATTAGGAATTTTTTTTGCCAAGATGGAGAAGTCTTCATGAGTTTATGAAAATAAAGAAAATAGGGAAAAATAATGGGGAAGCGTGGGACCGGCCCATGGGCGCTTCTCCATGATTTTTTTATTATTATTTTCTCTCTTCTGTTTTGTGTAGAATTCCCCATTGTTTCATGTTTTTGGATGCTCGTTCGCGCATCCGGGTGCTCATTCGTGCATCATTGTCGATTACACTTGCACCATTTTTGTGGGGCTTACTCAGTGATGGTCCAGATGCCCAGTTGTTGAGTATTTATTACTAATTTATGAAATACAGTGGAGAATAATTCATGAAACTAAGTAATAAAAATGAATAGTTGTTCATTATTAATTCATAGGATCAGATGTGGATTCGACTATGAATTCAGAATAATAAAAGGAGCATTACCATCCTATAGGATTGTGGATTCGACCATGGAATCAGAGTAATTAAGATTTATCCATTACCATTTATGAGACAAGTTATGGATTCGAAAATGAAATCGGAGTAATGAGATAATACAGTTGTTTCATTGTTATTCTATGAGATCAAGCCGTGGATTCGATCATAAAATCAGAGCAATTTTTATTGCCATTCCATGGGATCAGGCCTTGGATCCGACCATGGAATAGGAGCAATGATAAATTATTCTGGGAATTTAGTAGTGAATGTCACGATAGAGGTAATCTACTTCAGAAAAGATATTAGCCAGTTAAAGCGTCACATCTATTCTGAGTGGTGCACAGTCAAGGAGTCACGATGTTTTTTACCACCTGAAGGCGTCCGCCGCCCAACTATTCTTATATGTGGAGGTGGGTCACTCTCCTGCAGTCAGGGAACAGTGAGTCTCACCGACGTCCTGAAGGCGTTAAGCCCTCAATCTACGGAGAACCGCCCAAATATGTTATTCTCCATAGAGGGCACGATGAAATGCCAGGGATCGAATGCTCAACTAGTGGAGGCTTTTCGAAAACATATTCATCATGGCTTCGCAAAATATGAATCCTTGCATGCCTGAAGGCCGCGTCAAAAACATGCCTCATGATTTTACGGTTTTTCCCTTTGTTGAAAATCCACCATCTACATTAAGTCCTCTGCTTAGTGGGGAACAATCATGTTCCGAAGTATGCATTAAATGGTGATTTTCAGTCGACGAGATTTGTGGTTGAACTCAGTCTACAAAGGTAGTTTCGGAATCCTCGATTTTCCCCAATGATGTCATGTACGAGCAAATGCGCGGATGGGGACTCTGATAGTAAGGTGGAGTGTCACCTCATGAGCGTGGAGAGATGAGGCACTGCTGATTTGGGTGTTTGGAAGCTTAGCTATGGACGATTTAGTATTTGCGGGGCCGAGCCCAAAAAAAAGGAAACCATGTTTTATTAGGTTTTTTGGAAATAAATTTGATATAAAAGGGAATAACCCTAAAATTTATTTTGTGTTTTGATCGACCGACCAACACTCCCTCTCTTCTCCATCAATACACGAGTTCAGCAGGAGGAGAATTTTTCCGCCGGATTTAGTCGCCGCCGATCGCCATTGTTGCCGTCCGGCCAAGCTCCGACTGACGCCGACCAGGTAAGTCCGATTTTTTTTTTCTGTTTGTTGCTGGTTTTATGATTGATGAGTTGTACATAAAACCAAAATCCCATGGCCGTATGCATATGATTTATGAAGGATTTTTAGAAAACGTATGTATATGCACGTTTGTTCGTTAGTCGGAGGAACGAGCAAAAAATCCCTAATATGGAAGAGACACATAAAATTTTGAATATATATGACCTAGTTGCAGTAGAAAAAGTTTTTGTTTATTAGGTTTCATGAAAACCCAAGTTGTTTTTGGAATCATGAACTTTGCAAACACTTTTGAGAACGTAGGTTTGTTCGTAAAAGTAGTAAATAATAATCCTTAGAGTTAAAAGAATTTTGAAAATACCTGGAGGAAATGATGAAAATCTGTTGAGAACTTTCGAAATTTTATTTGAAATATGGAGAGTTCTACAAAAATAGCGAATCCTCGTTTCATAGATGAATGCTCGACTGAGCAAAAGTTTTTTTTTTATATAATTTCTTTTTTGTGTGTGCGTGACTTATTCACGCTTTATTGAATGAAAATTGAGTTTTTGAAAACACATAATTTATGAGTTGGATGAATTGTATGTGTGAATTCAGCGATTTTATAGCGTATGTACGCGCAAAAATCAACGACTGCTCATATAGAAGGTTATGTGAATTACTCATAGTTTCTCGAAAAGTCAGTGTTGACTCTTGAATAATATGTTTTATGCTCGATTTTGCAGGTTTGAAAGAACGAGCAAGTTTTGTGGGTTTTACGTTGTTATCACTAAGTTCGTGAAATCGTAAATAGGTGAGAATTGAGGAATACCATTTTGACAGACATTGACTGTCTTCTCGCTTTAATTCCATTGTATTGATGAAATTCATGTATGGATGTTGCAGCAACTTTGCGAAATGGCTGAATCCCGTAGTGTTTCTGAAGATGATGCTTCTTCGAGAGATGATGTTTCCACGGACGCCTCTTCCAGAGATGACGGTTCCTCCATAAATGATGATTCTGAGATTTCTAAGGAGAAAGAGGGAAGTCCTAAGACTAAAAACATTCCCACCACTGAAGACAAATTCTTTGTATATATGTATAGACCTGAGAAACGTCCCTTAGGCTCCTCATTTCGGTTGATGATAAATCTCAGGATCACTAATCAGAATAAATTGGTGTCTCCCCAAGCAGTAATTCGGTTTTGTCTGCAAGGGAAACACTTCACGGATTCTCAAGTGGAGTTCAAGCTTTCTCGAAGACCTCTAATGCATTTCTATGGATGGGCAAGGCACATGTTAGGTCACAGCCGTGTGAGGGCCATATTGGATAGTGCCCAGGTGACTCGAGCCATTCAAGCTGCTAGAGATTTGATCATCAACCATGATATACCAGGTATGGCAGCCTTGCTCGCCCGTTGGTGCGTTCCCACTCACACGTTTATATGCAGATGGGGAGAATTCACTATTACTCTGGAAGATGTAGTTGCTTTGTTGCATCTTCCGATTACTGGTAATTTTCCTGAAGAACTTTCGATAGAGGAGAAGGAGATATCTGATGTATTAGAAGCCAAGATGCACAAATTCAATGAGTCACCCGCATCCTGCTATGCTCGATGGTTATCACACTGGTGGCCAAGAGATAGAACTCATGAAGTACCGGTTGATGGTGTTTTAACAATTGCGGATTTTTTGTGTCTGTGGCTCTCAGGGATATCTTTGAAGATTGTGGATACTTGCTGAAGCCGTTTGTGATTCACTTTGCCATTAAGATGGCCAAAGGTGAGAAAATTCCCATTGGCAGTCTATTTTTGGGTTCTTTGTTCGCCAACTTGGACTCTTTAGTTATAGACTCCAGTATTTCTGATGGCTTCATGAAAGTTGAGACGTATGTCAATACCATGTTTCTCCGAGCTTTGATGTGGGAGCATCTTGAGAGTTACGCCCCAATTCCCCGTAGCATTTTGCAAGGACGTAATGTCGACACTCGGCATTCCCTCCTTGAGGAGAATAATGCTAGGATCATGCGCTGGTCTAGAAAACAACCACAATATAAGATATGCATTACTGACGTTTTGGACATTGAGTCTGAGTTCAACTTCCGCTCCTGGGTGTCGGTTCCTTCTCTGTTCTCACAATTGATCACTTTTAATGTTGCTGAAGAGAATATCATGTTGAGTATTGGTGCTGGTCTGAGCGAAGGAGAGAGATATTTTGTCTTGAGTTGCACTCCTGGTTTCTTGATATCAGTAATGAACGGAGGATTCCAGGTTGAAGAATATAACATTGATAGAGCCGCTAGACAGATGGGACTTGATCAATGCGTTTCAGTCATCAAACAAACAAGCCAGAGATTGAGTACCTGAAGACTCACTTAGACTGCACCCATGTGGAAGGAAATAAATATTTATTCCCATGTTCTGATCGAGACACCTTCGTAACTCCTGGTTATATAGACTTTTAGCGTCAGCAACTTGACCGTGTGTACAAGTTTGTAATGGATGTTCAGTCCCCAATTCGAGAGTTCCCCTCTCCTGGCATGATTTCCGGTCGACCCAGGCTGAGATACCTTCCTGGTAGTGATAAGAGGAAAACGTCTCCGAATGCGTCACAAGTAAGTCCCCTTTTTTGTGATTTCAGCTGAAGTATGCCGATCACGTTTTAATTGCATTGTTGTACTTGTGATAGGGTGGTTGTGCTGTGAGGCCTCGAATCGATGTAAACTCTCCAAACTTTCAAGAAAGTACCCAGGGAGGAGAAGGCAAGAGTAATACATCTCATAGAATGATACCAAACAATATACAGTCCCCTGCCGCTTCTTTAGTGAGTTGTTAGCGCTTTTCTTCGTTGTAACTTCCTCGTCCATGTAATTAGGATCTTAAAATAATATTTTCAATCCATTCCAGAATTTTGCTCCATCGGTTATTGATGGTCTCCGTTTTTCTCTTGGTCGAACAATTCAGGGATCCAGCACTGAGGAGGTTGACGTAAGTATTCCCTTTTCGCACTGATAATTGTAACGTGCCTTAGGACGAATGAGTGATGATTGTTGTTGATGTGTCCAGGAGGAAATAACTGTGGATAAGAAGCATGTTGATGAAGCACATTCCTCTTTGGATCATGGAAGCATGGAGAGTTCCCGAAATTCCGAATCGAATGAAGATAACGGAGTTGCCAATGGAGATTCCAACATTCCCGAGCCCTCAAATGGTTTAGAGACTCCTCTAGTAAGTATTTCTCCTGTCGTCTCTTCATATAAGTATGAGGTTGCTGATTTTTGGATGAATGAATGAGAACCCATATGAATATATGAATAATTTTGCCGAAATACGTCACCAGAAAATTTCAGACTTCAGCTTTTAATGAAAACACCGTAAAAACTTCGTTTGTTGTCGGGTTTTCAATGTCTGCATATGCATCCTCAAGCCCAGGAAATTTCCAAGCTTTTGAAAATAAGCTTTTAGAATTTTGAGCATGTTTAGGGCCTGAAAAAGATGAAACAGTAAAGTTCCAGAAGACTTTCAGAACTTTTCCAGATTGCATGTAGTCCAATGTTTTGGCCACATCTCCTTGCTCGTTCATCCAATTGTTATGAAATATTTACATGTTGTAGAGGACTTTCATACGAAGAGAATGGTATATATCCCAAATCTAGAGTTCACACCAATTACTCCCAGTTCGTCATTGAACACAGGGCAGTGTAAATGTTCTTTAGCTGCGTCTCTTTGAAAACGTGTTTCACGACTTTTATGCTACTTGTACATGTATTAGATGCATAATAAGGAACTTAGATGATGTTAGTTCACTTACTTGCTTAATATTATGGTTGTATTGGATTTCCACATTTGAATCATTCTAATCCCATGTAATCTTCGCATTAGGTGCCGAATGTCGAAGTTGGAAATCATGGATCCAATAATGACAGTTTGGACAATCCTGGAGCTTCCGGTGATGAGACTCCCATCCATGCACCTCAGGGTCATGAAGTGATGGTTGTTGATGCCGTGGAAGTGGTCAAAACTCCAGTTGAGCCCGAGATGGTGGAACCCGAATCAACAATAGAAGAAGCAGCTTCGTCTGAAGTCGTCTCTATGGTTGTTGATGTTGCTCCATTAATCGAGAATCGTATGATAGTGCATGAATATTCCAATGCAGGGATTGCTTTTGATCCTCCATTCGGTGAGTTACTCCCATATCACCAGTTTGTCGGCGGATTTAGCGTTCCCATCGGATATGCTACTATGTATGAGAAACTGTGGGAAATGTATGGACACATCGTTGTTACTCAGGATCCAGGACGTAGTTATTTCTTGACGAGGCAATTAGAAGCCATCTTGCGTGTTATAAATGATTTCCGGATCACAGCCAGAAATGTTGTTACCCTAGATGTACTCTTTGATTGGGAGTACAACCTGAAGAACTTGGCTTCAATCTGAAGTGGCTTCGTCAGAAATTTGAGGCTATCAGGAAGGCAGTAGAGGGTGATGCTCCTTTCCCCACTAGTGATTCTGTGATGAAGAATATGAATGAAGTTGCCGAACTGACCAAGAAGCTGGAGGCGGAAAAGGCAGCTTTAAAAGTCTTGGAGGAGGCAGAGGAGCGGAAATCTTTCTTTGATGGATTTCTTTAGTTTTCTTTTCATGAATATTGAACTTCTGAGAGATGTGAGATTTTATTTGGGTTTTGATTTTCGATAGGTATTGAGTTTATGAGGATTTTCTTTTGGATTTGGATTTGATAGAGATTTTTCTTAAATAAAGAACTTTGATAAATTGCTGAATTTTCAAACACTGAGTTCAAGTATGCACACATTTTGGAGGAACTGGAAATACAAGTAAAAGAAAATCCTAAGGTGTAAACGTTAGATGTTTTGAGCGTTTGCCTTGGATATAGAACATCCAATGTTGAATGCTTCATGTGTCGAAAAATCTTGAGCCAATTCTCATAAATTACTGGTACACTCGTCTTGCCTTTGATGTCAGCAAATTTGTAATATCCTCCAGCAACCGAGTTAGCAACCATAAAAGGTCCTTCCCAGTTCGAATTCTTTGCGGAATGCAAACTGCGCCTGGTTGCCTTAAGAACTAAATCTCCTTCATGAAATTTGTTAAGCTTAGTTGCCCGTGCCTTGAATATTTTTTGCTGGTTTAGAATTCCTCGTGGATTCCATGTTGGTGGAGCTTTCCAATTCTGCGGCACATGTGGACATACATGCAAGAAAGAGTATGCTGGGTATCGCTTGTCGAACTTAGCCAGGTCTTCAGCGATAAACCTTTCAATGGGGTGTATAGTTGGAAGGAACTCCAACCATTCAGTGTAGTATTGGTGAGGTGAGACTATCCACTCATAGCGTTGGATAATGGCTTAGTCGTGAGTGAGATTAAGTCCCCGGACTAGGGTAGCATACTTGAAAGTAGATTTATCATGAAATTAAAATGAGCATTACCATCCTATGGGATCTTGGATTCGACCATAGAATCAGAGTAATTAAGATTTATCCGTTACCATTTATGAGACCAGTTGCGGATTCGATCATGAAATCGGAGTAATGAGATAATACAGTTGTTTCATTGCTATTCTATGAGATCAAGCCGTGGATTCGATCATAGAATCAGAGCAATTGTTATTGCCATTCCATGGGATCAGGCCGTGAATCCGACCATGGAATAGGAGCAATGATAGATTATTCTGGGATTTCAGTAGTGACTGTCACAACAGAGGTAATCTACTTCAGAAAAGATATTAGCCATTTAAAGCGTCACATCTATTCTGAGTGGTGCACAGTCAGGGAGTCACGATGTTGTTTACAACCTGAAGGCGTTAGTGTTCTCAATCTACAGAGAACTGCCTGAATCTATGCACTCTCTCCACATAATCAGGGAATGGTGAAGTGTCATCGATGTCCTGAAGGCTTCCTACGCCCAACTATTCTTATATGTGGAGGTGGGTCACTCTCCTGCAGTCAGGGAAAAGTAAGTATCACCGACGTCCTGAAGGCGTTAAGTCCTCAATCCACGGAGAACCGCCCAAATATGTTATTCTGCATAGAGGGCACGATGAAATTCCAGGGATCGAACGCTCAGCTAGTGGAGGGTTTTCGAAAACATATTCATCATTCCTTCGTAAAATATGAATCGTTGCATGCCTGAAAGCCGCGTCAAAAACATGCCTCATGATTTTACGGTTTTCCCCTTTGTTGAAAATCCACCATCTACAGAGGTGACTACGGTTACTGAGGAAGCTGCGATCCCTGAGGCTGAAGAGTTTATTGTTGAGGATACTGCGCACTTGATTCCCTTAGATGATCTCACCCACAACCAAGAGTTGCTGCAACCCAAAATCGCAGACTTGATAATAAACAAATCTGTGTCACACAGAAAAGTCTATCAAAGGATAAATCTGTCTCCCACAGATAAACCCTAGGTTTTGTTCCGTCTTAAGATATAAAATCAAGGTGAACAGGAACCAATTGATAATATGGTCTTATATTCCCGAAGAACATCCTATATTAATCAATCACCTCTCTACAATCCTTCCTGACTACACAAGCGGTTTGTCGAGGAATCACAAACAGTGAGACGAAGATGTTTGTGACTTCTTTATCTTGCCTATCGGAGAACTCTCACGATCTCAATCCAATCAATCAATTGTACTCGTACGATAGAAGATGCAAGATCAGATCACACAACTACGATAAAGTAGTATCGGTATGGCTTCACAATCCCAATGAAGTCTTTAAGTCGTTAACCTGGTTTTAGAGAAGAAAACCAAAGGTTAAAGGAGAATCGACTCAAACGAGCGCACTAGTATCACACAGACGTGTGGGTACTAGTTTTGCTCAAAGCTAGATGTCTCCTTTATATAGCCTTCAAATCAGGGTTTTTCCTTAGTTACAAAGAAATCCATATTCACCGTTAGATAAAAACCTGAATTAGATTCAAGCTAATATTTCTCAACCGTTAGATCGAAAACTTAGCTTGTCACACACACTTGGGTAGACGTTTACTGGTTTTGTGAAAACCATGCCCAAACGTGTACGTGTATGTTGGTTTAACATAGTAACCCAAAAGGTTAACCATATGAGCATTTCATATTAACCTAGTTCTTCTTCACCATAACTAGTTCAATTGACTCAAATGAACTAGTTAGAGAGTTGTTCAATTTCTATGAGATCTTATGTAACTACACAAGACACAACTGAAACAAAGATGATTCGATTCGATTAGAATCGACTCATGAACATTATAGCCACGGTTTGCATAAAGCATTTCTTAATAATTAATGTTTCATATTCAGAGCACATCTTTAGATCATAACCTCTTAAGTTCACAAACAAGTTCGCGGACTTAAGTTAATCGGTTGAGTTTTCCAAACTCAGCAGAAATTCTCGGGTCGAGAACTTCCGCCAATTCGCGGACTGAGTTCGCGGACTTAGCACACAAACGAGTTTTGGAAATCCCAGCAGAAATTCTCGGTCGAGAACTTCCGTCAGTTCGCGGACTGAGTTCGAGACTTAGCTAATAGGCTATAAATCAAGACTTTATAGTTTCGATCACTAACATTGACAAACATGCTTGATATAGCAACGCATGCGAGGTTGACCGAGCTATGCTCTAACAGGGAGGATTATACCCCGGAAAACTTCAATGCTACGTATGCTGATGCTATTCAGAAGAGTAATATTCTTCCTTGGAGTGTTGGTCCTCGTCGCATCCATGTTACTGTTAGGAAGATCAGGGAAGGTAATAGCCTTCGCTTGCTGGAGGAGATTGATAAGATTGGTTTGACTAACATCCCTTACTCTGCTAGGCTGGCTTTGCCAAAGTCTGATTGTATTCGTCTTGATCACGATGATCATTGGGCCCGCACTCCTCTTCGTGTGGTGGGTCCTTGGGCTTATTGTTTCACCACTGCGGATCCCTCAGTTCCTCGTTCAGCTCGTTCTTTGCCTGAGAAGTATGATGGGTATCAGCCTTGGATTTTTAATCCTGCTGCTTCTCACGAGGTACCTTTGCTGTTAATGTATTCGTCTTGCTTAGATATTTCTATCTTCTTTGATATCTTTGTATACTTTAATATCTTTGTTTACTTTGATGCCTTCGTTCTGACTGTTTTCTTTTGCAGTCTGCCCTTGCTTCTTCTGCTGGGACTACTCCAGGATTTGCTGGTAATTCTGTGGCTACGAGGACTAGGAAGAGGAAGGTTGCGGTCGAAACGCCTGCGGAGGTAAGGATCATACCTTTGTGCTTGTATATTCCTTGGTACCTTGCCCCTGATTCTTTGCCGATGCATGTGTTTCTTTGTAGTCTTCCCAGAAGAAGGATAAGTTGAAGACCGTGATTGATCTTGATGATTAAGATGATGATTTGAAGGCTGCTGATGAGGTACCAGGTGACGAATACATGGAGGATATCAAGGATACTGGTTTTAGTCCTCATTTGGATGATATTGAGGAGGAGTTTTCCAAGGAGAACCCTAGCCCAGTCCGACCTGCTTATGTTGAGGGTGAGAACCTTCTTATTGGTGCTAGTGTTCAGTTGGTCGAGCCTGTTAGTATTCAAGCTACTGCACCTACGTTGTCTTTGAAGATGCCTTCGTTTTCTGCTCCTAGCAAAGCTTTGCCTGTTGTTTCTGCTGCTGCCGGAGCTGCTGTTGTGGGTTCTAAGAGTCTTCCTTCGTCTCCTGCTACCTCTCTTCAATCTAGAGGTTCGTTTGTGAAGGTTGTTGCCCCTTCAGCGAGGGCTGGTAGTTCGGATTCTCAGTAGAAGAAGAAGGTTGTGATTTCACTAGCCAGCTTCTCCTTCAATGCTGCTCCTGCTTCACTGGGGAGTGCTCAGTCTGTCTCTACTGCCCCTGTTAGCAAACCTGTTGGACCTCCACCTTCGTCACCAGATTGGACCGTACTGGGTAATCTTCCTTCTGCTGGTGACATGGATTTATGCGGCTCTCAAGCTCCTTCTTCTGTTCCTAGCTCTTCCACCATGTCATCCCTTCGTCGTGGTGAGGGCTAAGCAGTCGTGCCCCTTGCTCGTGTGCAAACAAACGAGGGTGTTGTTGCTGAATCTAGCCAAGGTAGGTTACCGGAGAGCTTGAGCTTAGGTAGTTCTGATGATGATATTATTGAGGCTATCCTGCGGGATTCTAAGGGTCCCTTTTCTGTCGGAGCTGATCATCATCACCTCGGTAGTTCCTTTGAGATAGCTTCACAGTTGGACGTGTTATCTGCCCAGTATCGTGCTGCCAAGGACTTGTTCTTTGACCCTGATTGTCTTCGCTCTAGTCAGAGCTTTGGTGAGATCCATAGGGGTAACGTCCAAGAGATGGAGGCTTTCATGGATACCTACACCAATTTCCTCCCTCGTCTCTCAGCGTTCTCAGTAAGTGATTCTTACCTTATCGTTTTTCTCCTTAATTTGATCCTTCGTTTATCCTTATACTCCTTTATTTGCAGCTTTGCAAAAAGATCGATGTTAGCTATACTTTGTTCAAGTTTTATAGAGCTAAGTGCACTCATTTGAGTGTCCTACTGGAACGTGCTCTCCAAGAATCTGTTCTTGCTGTTGCTCAGCAACCTTCGTCGGGTGATTCTACTTATGCTGCTAAGATATCTTTGTTGGAGGATGAATTGAGGAAAACCCAGAGGTCTCTGGAGGCTTGTTTACTGACTCTTGAGAGAGCTAATAATGTTGCTAAGGTTGCCTAAGATGGTCGCAAATCTGCTGATGCTGTCTTAGCTTCCGAGTCTTCTAAAGACATATGTTTGTTTCTTCTCCTCCTTAGCTTTTTTCTTTATTTTCTGGTTGCATAGTCCTAAGACAACCTTCTTCTGCCAGCCGGCAGCTCTAGTGAACTTAGATGTCCCCGAGATCGAGTGGCTAAGTTAACCTCCGATGTTTGGTATTATCAAAAGAAGTCTGATAGGATAATGGACGTAACTGTTCATTATAAGGCCCAACTTTCCCTTGAGTCCGCCCATAATGCAGATTTAGTGAAGCAGATGGCTTCGCTTCGTGAGGAATGTAACGAATCCCTTTGCTGGAAGGAGTGTCCCATTTTAAAGCAAAAGGAGGATATTGCCTTAGTCGAGAAGCGTCTCTCTGCCCAAGAATTTATTCGCAAGAAATATCATGTCGATTTTGAAGCTGCTTGTGCTTCTTTAGCTAAGGTTACTGCGGAGCGTAATGTTTTAACTTATAAGGTATGTTCTCTTAAGAACAAACTTATTGATGCCAGCTTCGTGCCTTCTTCCATGTCTCATGCATCCTTAGTAAAAAGGTTTGAAGAGTTAGAGAATTTGTACCAAGCTTTATCCTCAGAGAATGCTTCGCTCCGGATAGATGTTGATGATCTTCGGACGGAGAGGGGATACCCTTGTGGAAGACCTTGATGCGGCTGAGGTAGACCTTGCTACGGCTCAACATAGTTTAGACGAGTCCCTTAGTCATACCGAAGGTAGCTTATGACAATTATTTTTTTCTGTAGCATCCTTTGTGTCTTTAGCTCCTTGTTCTTGTTGCTGATACCTTTTGTGTCTGCAGGCCTCCAAGAGCAGTTGGTGGGTGCTAACGCCAAGATTAACCTCCTTGAGGGCCAGATATCTCAGCTGTAAATATCTCGCCAGTTTGATGCTCCTGCTAAGTTTAAAGCTAAGGCGCTTCAGCAAGCTAATGATTATCTTAGCGCTCAGATTAGGGAGCTTCATCAGAAATCGGCTCCGGACCAAGCGGCGCAAGCTTCCCAGATGGAGGCGCAGTTCAAGCGTTCTGCCATTGACTACGTTAACAATGCTTTTGCGGAGGCTGAGCTCCAAGCTGAGGGAGTTGTCTTCCCTCGCCTTCCTTACCCATGATTGTGCTATGCTGATCTTGTTTTCAACCGAACTCCTTTGATGTATTATTCCCCCAGCTGAGGGGCCTTTGTTGTATCCTTTCCTTGAAACAATGCTTCGTTATTTTCTGAACCTTCGTCATCTGCAACTTTGAGATGTGTTAGTTTTATTTTGGTAGTACTTATTTTAGTACCTTTGTTATTATTATATATATATATGTATTATGTCTAATTATTTGCACATTCGAGTCATCACAAGGTGCTAAGGTGTTTTTAACCTTTGGTGGAACATTCATCATCCTACCCAAGTATTCTTTGGCCATAAGGTACCGTGGTGGCGAGGGCTCCTACGTGGGTAATAATTTTCCTGTAACCCTACACGTTCAGCGCGATTGCTTCTTTACTTCGACAAGGTATCTCTCTTTGTGGGATATATTGCTTATTATTTTCCTTTTAGTGGGATTCATTTGCCCTTAGGATCCGAAATTGACATATGTGCAGTTATGTTGTGCCTTGCCTCATCGTCAATTCTGACGGAGGGTATCTTTTCTAACCCAATTTGTATTTAATCAACATGCACTCTTTCTTAGAAAAAAGTTTCTTTCATTGATTAATTTGGTTTGTAATACCTTTGATCAGGGATATAACATGGCGGGATATCTTCCCTTCTTCTCCTGAGTGATAACCATTCTCTTACGGGTAATACTTCCTCTTTCCCGCAATATCGTGTATAATGTAGGGTACGTCCCATGTCGGGGATAGCTTCCCTCACTCTTTCTTCCTTTGATATGGTGGTATTTGTCGTAGTACATATTCTTCGACCCAAAGTTTCTAGGAATTACCCGTTTGTTGTATTCACGATCCATCCTTCGTTGGTAGTTTACTATCCTTTACAAAGCTACTTCCAGCCTTTCTTCAAGGTCATCAAGCTTTTCCAGCATAAGATCTGTTGTCAGATTATTTTCCCATGCCTCTGTCTTCGTTGTTGGCAGTATTATCTCCGTTGGGATGACTGCTTCAGCTCCGTAGGTTAGTAAGAACGGAGTTTCTCCCGTGGATGCCCTTCTAGTAGTGCGGTAGGCCCAAAGGACATTGTGCAGCTTCTCACACCATCTTTTCTTGTATGCCCCCATCTTCTTTTTTAAGTTCATTGTTATAGTTTTATTAGTGGCCTCCGCTTTTCCATTGCTCTTAGGATATATCGGAGTAGACTTGTTTTTCTGAATATTGAAGGTGTTGAAGAGCATGTCTATGTTCTTTCCTTCCAACTATTTGCCATTGTCAGAGACTATGGCGGCTGGTATCCCGAACCTGCAGATGATTTGCTCGAACAAGAATTTAAAGACATCTGTGTCCCTAATCCTTGACAAAGCCCTTGCTTCCACCCATTTGGTGAAATAATCCGTAGCTACGATAAGGTATCTTCTTTTTGATGTCCCCTCTATCAAGGGTCCAACAATGTCAACTCCCCATTTGGCGAATGGACATGAGCTAATGACCGAGTTAAGCTCCGTTGCTGGCGCTTTAATCTTCCTAGCATAGTGTTGGCATCTTTCACAACGCCTTGCTACATTCTTCGCATCTTCGTCCATGCTTAGCCAATAGTATCCTTCCATTTTGGCTTTGATTTCCAAAGACCTTCTTCCGCTATGATTGCCAGCTTCTCCGCTGTGTATATCATGCAGTATCCTTTTACCTTCGGTCTATGAGAGACATCGTATAAAAGGTCCAAGAAATGACCTTCTATTCAGTATCCCATCTCGCAGGCTATACATTGCTGCCTTTGATTCAATTTTTCGAGCTTCTTTGACGTCTTTGGGTAAGGTAACTTTATCAAGGTACTGGTGAATTAGGATTCTCCAATCGTCCGCAGCTTCGTCTTCGTTGCTTTCATCTGACGTGGGTTGATGTTTATCAGACTCACCATCTTTGTTATCCGGCTCTCCCATCGCTTCATCTTCTTTTTCTTTTTATGCTTCCCCCATGGCCCTTGTTTGGACGGCTAAGGTTTCTTCAGTGTCGGAGGTTAGTCCTTCTATCGAAAGTTCATAAATTCTCCCAATTTGGACCGAGGTAGTGTTTCTGTCTCTCAGCATTGATGATATAAATGCCAAGGCATCTGCGTGTCTCTTATCTTTTCGACAGACATGTCTGAATATGACCTTGTTGATCTTTGACGCATGCTCCTGTGCTAGCTTTAGATACGAAGATAGTATCAGATCCAGATTTTGGTATTTGAGCTCTATTTGTCTAATGACCAATTGCAAATCACTAGTCAAACGAACATCTGATAAGCCCAGCTCCTGCGCTAAGCGTAGGACGTGTATGACTGCCTCATACTCCGTGATGTTGTTAGTGTATTGTTCGAATTTTAACCTGAATGCATAGATGAGTCGTTCTCCAGTAGGGGTTGTTATCAAGATCCCTATACCTGCGCCTTCTCTGTTGGAGGAGCCATCTACGAATATCTCCCACCTTCGTGAGTTCCGTGGTTCCAACAGATCCTATGGTTCCGGCTTGTCTTCCTCCATTCCTGGGATGTCATCTATCACAACTTCGTCATTCAGAGGTAGGTCTGCCAAGAAGTCTGCTAAGATTTGTGATTTCTCCGCTTTCCTGGTTTCGAAGATTATGTAAAATTGTTTGATCACGACATTCCATTTTGCCAATCTTTCAATCTTCTTTGTGCTGTCGAGGATTTGACTTATTTGAGCCTTCGTGAAAACTCGGATGGTGTGTGCATCGAAATATATCCTTAGTTTTTGTGTTGCCACTACTAAGGCATATATGAGTTGTTCCACCTTGGTGTAGTTACGCTCCGCTGCACTGAGTGTCTTGCTGATGTAGTATACGGGCTTTTCTCCTTGCCCTTGGTCTCGTACCAACACTGCGCTCACATCGTAGCTTGTTGCTGCTAGGTATAGTGTGAGTATTTTGCCTGGCTCCGGTTTCTGAAAGTTGGGTACTGATACTAAGTACTCTTTGATCTTGCGAAAAGCTTGTTCGCACTCTTCGATCCATGTGAACCTGCTTCCTTTCCTTAGTGTGTCAAAAAATGCTTTGCATTTATCTGATGATCTTGATATGAATCTTCCCATGGAAGCTAAAATTCCATTTAGCTTTTGCACTCCTTTTAGGGTTTGGGGAGATGGCATCTCCATTATTGCTCTGACCCTTTTAGGGTCTACTTCGATTCCTCATTTGGTGACCAAGTAACCCAAGAATTTTCCTGAGGTAACTCCGAACGTACATTTTTCCGGGTTCACCTTCATGTGGTAGCTACTTATGGCTTCAAATATCTCCCTTAGGTCTGAGAAATGGTTTTTTGCTTCTTTGATCTTGTCGAGCATGTCGTCTACGTAGACCTCCAGTATTTTGCCTATCCATGGCTTGAAGATTTTGTCTACTAATCTTTGGTATGTTTCCCCCGCGTTCTTTAGTCCAAAAGGCATCCTTGTATAGCAATACATGCCTCGTGGGGTAAAGAACGCAGTATGCTCCTGATCTTCTTCCGCCAGGGCTATTTGGTTATAACCTGAGTATCCATCCATGAAGGATAGCCTTTGGTGGCCTTCAGTTGCATTGACCAGCTGGTCAATATTTGGCAGTGGGTAGCTGTCCTTGGGGCACGCCTTATTGAGATTGCTAAAGTCGATGCAAATGCGTACACCTCCGTTCTTCTTAGGAACTATGACCATGTTTGATATCCAAGTGGGATATTTGACTTCTCGTATGAATCCAGCTGCAAGTAACTTTTGCAACTCTTTTTCTACCCCTTCGTGGTATATGTCTGCCACTTTACGTATGCATTGTTTGAACGGTGGTATCTCCGATCTGAGTCGAAGGTGGTGTGAGAACAAATTCGGATCAATTCCCGGCATGTCTTCCATTGACCATGAGAAGACATCTGCGTATTCTTTTAATAGCCTTTGTAGTTGCATCTCCTCTTCTTTATCAAGCAAAGTTCCGATGTTGAGCATCTTTGGTTCTGCCTCCATCCCGATGTTGATTTTCTTTGTTGGTTCTACCAGTGAGCAGATTTGAGGAGTGCTTTTCTGTAATTGTCATTTGGCGGAGACATCTGCGCCTGGGGTGGTGGAGGTGCTTGTATCCGGGTCTGAGACGGCTTTGGGTACTGAGGAGGCTGCATCATGTACTTCCTTGGTATTTGCCTTACGTCTCTTTCTTTCATGTTGTTGAGTAGCATTTATTTCTTTGTTGAGTCTGATTTCCGTTAGATTGCATAGCCTTGCGTCTTGCTGGTCGCCTTTGATTTCCATTTCACCCATAGGTGTAGGAAAGCATAGGTATTGGTGATACGTCGAAGATGTTCCTTGCAGTCGATGGACCCATAGTCTGCCCATGATTACATTGTAGGGATAAGGTGCGTCTACCACATAGAAGCGTGTACTGGTTACTAAGGGTCCTGCATGTACCTGCAAGACGATTTCTCCCTTCGGTCTTGAGACTGCTCCATTAAAACCATATATTGTGCAAGTGGAAGAATCCATTTGCTCTGTTGTTAGTCCCATGCGTAGGTATGGCTCGTAAAATAGCACATTTAACGAACTGCCCCCGTCCACGAGGACCTTCGTAACATTCCACCTGTGTATTGGAAGGGTGATCACTAATGGATCGTTATGCATTTCAACCTCCTGGTTGACGTCCTTTGTTGAAAAGGTCAATGGCGTGGCCATCCATTCCTCCCAAGTGCTAGTGGGTAGTCCACTTAGCTTGAACACTTCATGTGATTCAATCTTCTTTCTGTTTCGATCTAACTCGAGGATATCTTCGAGCATTTCTTCTTGACCTCCGCCGGAGAAGGTGATCATGTTGATGTATTTTCCATCCTGAGGTAGTTCTACCCTTTTCTTTGGAATCTCCTCAGTCTCCGCTGGTTGTAGCTGTACGTACTCCATGAATTTGCCTTCGTCGATGAATCTTTGGATCATGTTGCGCATGTGGTAGCATGTATCAGTAGTATGTCCATAGTATTGGTGGTACGCACAGTACTCCTTAGCTTCCTTCGTCTTTTCTGGTTGCTTTCCCCTAGTATTAGGGTAAGGAAAGCCTGGCTGTGCTCCCCCCTTTCTTAGGATGTGAGAGAAAGTTGTTTTTAACTTTGTGTAGACTTTATCCATAAATTCTTCTCTTCCTTTGCCTCTTTTTCCATCTCCGTACTTGGATCGCTTGTCTCGAGAATTGGTTCTGCCCCCGGCTTCGTTTTGTCGCTTAGATACCTCCGGAATTGGTTCGAGAGAGTTAGTTCATTGCGGAGCCGTTGTTGCCTTTGCTTGTGCCCTGGGGTTTTCCTTATGGATTTGTTTGAGTCTGATGTAACGGTCCTGGACAACCCTGAGGTTGCCTTCGGAATCGAGGGCTCTATTGTGAAGCTCCACGAAGATGGTTGAGGTTCTATCAAGTCCGTACTTATAGAAGTTTATGCTAATTTCTGGATTGACTTTCCCAATTGCTTGGCATGTCTTTTGCCACCTGTATGTGTATTGCATCAGTGTTTCCCGGGGTCCGATAGCTAAAGCAAATAGCCTATCTAACCCTGCCTTTATTGATTTGTTGTACATGTATGTCTCGAAAAACATCGTGGATAATTGCTCGAAGGAGTCAATTGAGTTTGCTGGTAAGTTGTCATACCAGGCCAGTGCTGATCCCGTCAAGCTTGTTGGGAAGTACCTGCAAAGTACTACCTCGTTTCTTTCCCAATGGGCAAGGATACGAGTGTAATATCATAGATGGGATGCGAGATCTGAGGTACCATTGTATGTTTGGAACGTAGGTACCGGGCATTTTGGATGGATGGACTCCCTCAAAATGCGAAAAGATAGTGGGGACGTGGTTGCTTCTAGTAGCACTTCTTCTAGTCTTGCGCCTGCGTGGCCAGTCTTTAGGCCTTGGATCTCCTTCCGCATTTTCTCCATTTCCTCCATGGCCATGTTCACATTGTGAGCATCTTTGGAGAATACTTCATCGTAGTAGGACTGAGATGGCTTGTATGTTGAATTTGTTTCGTCTGGCTCATGGTGCGCCCTCCTTGTTCCCTTAGGTTGATTTGTCTTTGGTGGGTTGAGATCCACCCTTCGTCTTCCTGAGATAGCTCCGTTTACATGCCTCTGTTGCGGAGGGTGAGTTTGGGAACCTTCGATTTGTATGTCTAGCATACCTTTGAGGTTTTGGTTCTCCTGGGCCATTTCGTGCATGGAATCTTCGTTCTCCTTGTTACGGAGTAACAAAGCCGCTATTTGTGCCGCCATTTGGTCTTCGTTGTGGGCTACACCTCCCCGCGGAGTGCTTTCGGCTGGATCATCAGAGTGTTCCACTCCTCCGTCTATGATTGGAGCATCTGGATCTATCTGAATAGGGGTTAGGTTTCCCAACCCTCGTTCCATAGGAACTAAGGTTCTGGGTAACCCTGTGTTGGCCGTAGGTGGCTTTGTCGTGGTAGCATGCTCCGGTAACGGTATGTCGTATATTGGTTGAGTTCCAGATGTTTGCCCCATCCCTTCAGCAGGAATAGGTGATTTGTTAGCAATCGTTCTTTTTGCTATTTCGCTTTGTCCGTCCTCCGCTTTATTCCTTTGGTTCGCTTGAGACGGATTTTGGGATCTCCCTCTTGTGATGGATGGTCGTGACCTTGTTGGTACATCAGTTGGTTTCTGCATGCCTTCGGCTTTTGTTATCCTGCGGTCACAGAAAAGGAAAAAAACGTCTGTTACTTGGGTATCTTCGTTAAAAGTAGCAGTTAATGCTCTGACACAGAAGACTGTTAAGCATCTTTTTCAGAAAAAGGACTGAAATAATGTTTTTGACATACGGGTATCAAATGCTTATGACACCCTTGGAAAAACAACCTTAAAACATCGAAAACCAATGAAAGGGGTGTCAGATATCGCGAAAAACAAGGCTATTAAATGCGTTGGAAGATCTTTTATCCTTAAAATTTTACTGAGATTCCTCTGTCAGTCAAAGGTTCTCATATCTAAGATGCGCTTTGTTTAAGAAGGGTTGTTTTAGTATAAAACAGACATTTTGGCGTTTTCTTGGTATGTATTTTGAAAAAAAAATTGTGGATCTGTTATGAGGCACGTTTTTAGAGGCTATAAACTCAAAAAAACATTCACAAATAATGGATGAATGAATCACTAGAGAGTGAGATTCATCGCTGGAACACAGATCCCTTTGTTTCAGAAGATGTATAAGTAAAATGTAAAACTGTGTCTGATACTCAGGTTCGTGAGAAAAACACGGTGGGAGCCAAACTGTTACTACTCGTTTCCCGTAGTCTACGTAATGTATACAGCTCTGAGGATCCGATACTAAGTCGTATTTATACCTCCGTTGAACTGATAGTGCTAAGTAATAAA
Source organism: Papaver somniferum (assembly GCF_003573695.1). Taxonomy (NCBI): domain Eukaryota; kingdom Viridiplantae; phylum Streptophyta; class Magnoliopsida; order Ranunculales; family Papaveraceae; genus Papaver; species Papaver somniferum. The sequence goes on from NC_039358.1 coordinate 21,749,022, forward strand.
TGTTATCTAATATCACAATAATAACGAAGAACACACGTTTAATGAAAAAGCTTCTAAGTTATCATGAGACACAAGAGATTTACGTGGTTCGACATTTGTCTACATCCACGGGGTAATGAGTGCTTGTTTTTGTATTAAGTTGTGGTGGTTACAAAGATCTTAAATGCTTCCCAAAGTAATAGAGAGAACTCAAGTGGAAGTAAATACTTAAGTTCTAAACATTAAAGAGGTATAAGCTTAATACTAGATATTCTCTCCTAGATATTGAATGCCTTTAGTTTGTTGGTGAGGCTTGGTATTTATATCCCTTCTTGCTCCAGCTATATCTTTGATGCCTCTGGGTCCATCGTCTGCTGATATACCTTTCGTACCAATGGTACCTTCGTCCACCGCGTACTTCTCTAGTTGTATTTCGCCACCTCAGCTGACCCACGTTTCTTCGGGAACTACCCAACCTTAGTACCGGTTGTACCTTCGTTCACCTCCAGCTTCCGCCAATCGGGTTCTACCACGCTTTCTCTCTCCATGTGCCTAGATTCATGCGTGTAGATAAGATATTTGAGCATTTAATGTTGATTGGATGCGTCATCTACCTCTGTCCCCTCGCCAGCTGACTCTATATAGACTAGTATTTTTCCTTCCTTATCTTGACCGTTCACGCCTTCTTTCTTGGGATGAGATAAAGTAGATATGCGGAGGTATCCCTTGTTACTCAGGCTTCTCTGCTCAGCGAAGGCTACACAATTAGATATGTATGCGGCTACTAAGATCGTGACACGTGCTCCACAGAATATTGGTATTCACAATATTGTTAGAGCTCATTTTTGTACTTATTATTGTATTTTACGTCTTTGTAGGTGTTTCTGGAGAAATAAACTTGGGTTATTTGGTTTTTGATACTCATATTTTGACCAAAACCTTGGTTTGGTCTAACATATGTCCAGCCTTTGCGTTTGGTCTAAAGACCAACGTTGACTCGTGTTGGCTATGTTGAGTGATGACGTGTTTAACTTTTGACTTCATTTATTTTTTGTGGCCCTCGAAATAATTTTCTAATTCCACCCTCAACTAATTTTTCTGTGACCTTCGAATTAATATTTTTGTGCCCATCCCTCAAAATCTCCTCTGCATTATTTCGTGAAGATCAAATGAAGAAGAAACCAGAGATGTTGGTCGAAGAACTTGAAGATAATGAAGAAAAATCAAAGAAGGAGACCGCGATTAACCGTAAGTTCTTGAAAACCCATTTCTTGTTTGCATGTTTTTCTTGAAATTTCAATCTGTTCCGAGTTATTATGCTTCGATTGGACCTAAGGTTTTCAGGGAAAATTAAAATTTAGGGTTTTTGTAGTTCGATTTGATTGAAATTGAATAGTATAAAGATTGAAGATAAGGGTAATTCTATAATGATTAATTGAAACTGAATTGTATAAACATGAGTTGAACTGTAGATAAAGTTTGATTTCTGAAATTCCAATGGTACTGGAATTAGGGTTCAGGTTAATTCTATAATGATTGATTGGAATTGAATTGTATAAAAATGAGTTGAACTGTAAACAAGGTTTGATTTCTGAAATTCCAATGGTACCGGAATTAGGGTTTTTCTGACTTGGGTAAATTCCAAAGATAGGGTTTTAATAGGTCAAATGAGTGATTGCATCATGATTGATTAGAATATAGTTTCATAGATATGATATAAACTGCAAAAGAAGGTTGATTTCAAATTTCCAATTGTACTGAAATTAGTGTGTGTTAGAATTGAATTATAATTGATGTTTGATTTTATGAACGACTTGAAGGATCTGGAGGGGCATTAACATAGTACCATATCGAATTACAACATCTAATGTTCATAGAGGGTTATCCAATTGATTTTCAGTACACTCTTTGTTCTCTCTTTGAAAATTTTGCCAGAAAAGCTTGAAGCTTGGAAGAAGTAGATGATATACCATCTGTTTCCTGATTCTCTTTTTAAAAAATAGGTCAACAATTTGGTGTTGCTTGTTCATGGGGTCTTGAATTAGGGTGTTGAATTTGCTCAATTTGGTGCTAATTTGGTTTGGAGGTTTTAATTTGAGCATCATTTCATTTTTAGGGTAAAAAATTCATGGGTGTTTGTCTATTGTTTGAATCTGAGTTGAGTTTGAAATAGAGATTTTGTCACTGAACGGTACTCCCTCAGTTTCTTTTTAATAGGCAGTTTTATTTTTAGAAAAATTTAAGGAAATTAAGAGAATTAATCATTGAAAGTGGTCCTCATGACACTTGTCAATAAAAGAAGTGAAGTGAAATGGTCTCCATGACACTTGTCAGCAAAAGAAGTAAAGTAAAGTGGTCCACATGACACTTGTCACTAAAAGAAGTTAAGAGAAAAGTGGTCCCAAAAAATTAAAGTAACATTTGACTTTCCCAATTAGGAAACTGGCCTATTTTTTTGAAACTTTTATTTATAGAAACTGGCCTATTAAAAAAGAACGGAGGGAGTATTTAATTGGGTATATTGTAATTGACGGAGTCGTTATTTATAAATTGTTCAAGATGTTCTTGATTGAGGATAACGAAAAAATGAAAGAGAAGATGGTGGTTATAGTTGGGGATGTAATAAGAAAATACTATTATTTTGGAGGGTGAAAATATAATAAATTGAGTCAAAAGTTAAACACATCAGCACTCAACGGAGTCAACGCAGGTCAACGTTGGTATTTAGACCAAACGCAAAGGCTGGACAAATGTTAGACCAAACCCAGGTTTTGGTTAAAACTTGAGTACCAAAAACCAAATAACCCAATAAACTTTTGTGGAAAAATTGGCTCGAAAAGTGGAATTTGAACCTCCAGGGAGAATTACTAAAGGCACCTTAGAAATGTGTTAAAGGCACCCGCATGAGTTGATAAAGGCACCCGCAAGAGTTGATAAAGGCACCCATGAGTATTACTATTTACACCTCAAAATTACTACTTGCATACCATAATTTCTATTCGCACCCCAGGAATTGCAATTTGCACTCCCAATTGCTAAAGAGACTCCGCTGTCGGATAAGGGGCGACCATCTTCTTCCCCATTTGAATTTCGAGTTTTGGCTGGAAAAATAGCAGCAGATTAGGGCTCGAGATTTGAGGTTGTTATAATGAGATTCAATCGCTGAATTTTGTATGGCTAGATTCATTAAGGATAAACAGGGCATGTATGGGTGTTATATTCGATCAACTTGGACTAGATTATGCTGAATTGTTAATTTGAAACAAAACAATTTTGGTGGGAAAAGAATTACAGTCAGTTGTGTGCTTCCTGTTTTGGATTTTGGACGTGAATCTTGTTGATTCTTCATGGGAATGATTTAGTATTTAAAAAGAGGGGGTATAACAACCACACCGAATAATTCGTTCGACAATCTGTATGGACTAACTCCAATATAATTCCGAGAACACCAGCTTATAAAGGAGCTCAACAAAGAAAGATATCAAAGAGTTATATCTCAATTTCTCAATACAATCTGCAATCGAACAGATAGAAATCTGTGAGCCCGATTGATATGAGAAATAACTTGGACGGATTTACCAATTGATTGAATTACGCACAACCTGTGATATTTCAATTATATAAACAAATATAATGTGAAAAAGAAATAACATGGACACCAGAAATTTTGTTAACGAGGAAACCGCAAATGCGGAAAAACCCCGGGACCTAGTCCATATTTGAACACCACACTGTATTAAGCCGCTACAGAGACTAGCCTACTACAAGTTAACTTCGGACTGGAATGTAGTTGAGCCCTAACTAAGTCTCACACCGATTAAGGTATAGTCGCGTTTATTACGCCTCTAGAACCACGCCGGATTCCGCGCACTTGATTCCCTTAGCTGATCTCACCCACAACTAAGAGTTGCTACGACCAAAGTCGAAGACTTATAAACAAATCTGTCTCCCACAGATAAGTCTATTCAGATGGATAAATCTGTCTCCCACAGAAGTACCTACGAATTTTTTGTTCAATCTTTTGATAAATCAAGGTGAACATGAACCAATTGATAATCTGGTCTTGTACTCCCGAAGAGCAGCCTAGAAATATCAATCACCTCACAATAACTTAACTATATAGTAGTAGAAGAAGTTATTGTGGAATCACAAAGAATGAGACGAAGAGCTCTGTGATTACTTTTTATATCTTACCTATCAGAGATAAATCTCGATCAAATCTTAGAGAAGTTAGTACTCAATATGATAGACTAGTTAAGATCAGAACACGCAACTACAGAGAAAATAGTTAGGTCTGGCTTTACGAATCTGGAAAAAAAACAGGGGTCAAACAACCAAACCTAATATGTCATTTGGGCAATCTGTATGGACTAACTCCAATATAACTCCAAGAGAATCAACTACATAGTCAGACTCAATCAGGGAAAATATATCCAAGAGTTATATCTGAATTTCTCAAATCAACCTGCAATCGAACAGATAGAAATCTGTGAGCCGGATTAATATGAGAAATAACTTGGATGGTACCAAAGACCAATATCCAAGTGTCAATCAATTTCAATCAACAAGCAAAGGTTGGATTCACCAATTGATTGAACTACGCACAACCTGTGATATTTCAATTATATAGAAAATATAATGCGGAAAAGAAATAACACATACACCAAAAAATTTGTCAATGTGGAAACCGAAAATGTTGAAAAACCCCGGGGCCTAGTCCATATTTGAACACCACACTGTATGAAGCTGCTACAGAATCTAGCCTACTACAAGTTAACTTCCGACTGGAATGTAGTAGAGCCCTAACCAATCTCACACTGATCAAGGTACAGTCGTGTTCCTTACTGAATCCCAGAAGGACTCTACGCACTTGATTCCCTTAGATGATCTAACCCACAACTAAGAGTTGCTACGACCCAAAGTCGAAAACTTGATAAACAAATCCGTCTCACACAGAAAAGTCTATTGAATAGATAAATCTGTCTCCCACATAAATACTTACGAGTTTTTGTTCCGTCTTTTGATAATTCAAGGTGAACAGGAACCAATTGATACACTGGACTTATATTCCCGAAGAACAACCTAGTAATATCAATCACCTCACAATAATCTTAACTGTATGATAGCGGAACAAGATATTGTGGAATCGCAAAGAATAAAACGAAGAGCTTTGTGATTACTTTTTTGTCTTACCTATCGGAGATTAAATATCGAGAAAATCTTTGAGAAGATAGTACTCAATACGATAGAACAAAGTATGATCTGAACACGCTACTACAGAGAAAATAGTTGGGTCTGGCTTCAGAATCCCAATGAAGTCTTTAAGTCGTTAACCTATAATGGTTTTAGGAAAAACCTAGGTTAAAGGAGAATTGACTCTAGTCGCAACTAGTATCACACGGGAGGTGTGGGGATTAGGTTTCCCAGTTGCTAGAGTTCTCCCTTATATAATCTTCAAACCAGGGTTTGCAATCAATGTTACCATGGTAACAAAGCATTCAATATTCACCGTTAGATGAAAACCTGATCAGATTCAAGCTAATATCTTTCAACCGTTAGATTATCTTAGCTTGTTACACACAATTGAAATGTACCTTCATTTAGATATGGGTAACCGTACCTAAACGTGTACACTTAGTTGGCTCAACAATAGTTAACCGAAGTTAGACATATGAACACTTTCATATCAACCTTGTTTATCTTAATCACAACTAGTTCAAATGACTCAAATGAAACTAGTTATAGAGTTGTTCAATTTTTATTATTCTCATAGAAGTATATAAGACACAATTGAAGTAAAATCGCTTTTGATTCACTCGAATCAATTCATGAACATTATAGCCACGGTTTGAAAAGATTGCAATCCTTATTATATAAATGTATTTGTTCATGAGTATGTAAACATATTTAGCCGATTTTAGAACTTAACCCACTCAAGTACACAAACAGGTACGCATACCTAAGTTCCCGGACTTGGTCTTGTTCGCCAGTATGCAAACGGGTACGCATATAGTTGTTCAGGGTCGAACTCAGTTGAAATCAGTACGCATACGGGTATACATACTATAGTTCCCGGACTTCAACTGTTGAATTAGTACGTATACGGGTACGCATATTGTACTATATCCAATCAATGGTTAATGTTCTAAACTCCCATTTTAATCATTCAATCATTATTGGAAGACGAGAATAGATGTCTCGTACAAACTATTAGTTTCAAAGCGATTTTCAAGTGATCAAATGATCAATACGAAACATTCTGAGTCTACATCAAATGATTATCTCACACAAATCGTATAAGATGTTACCAGGAGATTTTCACATGATCATCTTTTGACTTCCGTCAAGAATAAAACATGAACATGGTTAAAGCGAAAGCTTACCAATACATATTTTGAGAAATATGTAAGTGAGTTAAACTCAACTCGAAATATCAAATTGTATAATGTAAAGTCTATATAGCTATACGACTTTTGTCTCAATAGGAGATAGAATAGAAATATATTTCTGAGTGATAGATGAGTACAAGTCTTCACATACCTTTTGTTGATGAAGTTCCACAAGCTCCCCTTAGTAGTTCTTCGTTTTCAATCGATGAACATCGTGAAGTCTAAAGCTCAACTACACATTTTATCCTAATCCGAGACATATCTATAAGTAGTCTAGAAATCAAGACTTATAGTTTTGACAACTAAACTTGACAAACAAGCTTGAGATATCAACGCTTGCGAGTTCGACCGAGCAATGCTCTAACAATCTCCCCCTTTGTCAATTTTAGTGACAAAACTATCAATACATATGGATTACAAAATAAATAAACTTTGTAGCTTCTCATCCAAATGCTTGATTTTCTTGGTTCTTCAACGTTACTCGAAATCTTCGTCACTTCCAAATACTCTAGTGATTCTGAACGTGTTCAACTCGGCATCATAGTTTTTGAAGACCCCGTAGCCATAATAATAAGAAAACAATTGTTCTCAATTATTGTTATACAGTGTCATAACATTATTACACATCATCAAAGTTCAATTATATCACAACTTTGACAATAATACTATGGTGATATGTATCACTCCTCCTTAGTCAATACTTCATCTCACAATGAAAACCACTCCCCCTTATCCGTAAACCATTTGTATTTTTAGTGTGAACTACACAATAATTCTCCCCCTTTTTGTCAACATAAATTGGCAAAGGTACGAAAACTAGTGGGATTATAATGAAATTCTCATAGAGATACTTCATGACTAAAAGAGAACATATCAACTTTGTTTCAATGATTTCACATAGTCGAAACTTAGTGTATTAATCAAGGAGTTTATAAAGATACAAGATTGTATATGGTGGATTTTCGACAAAGGCTAAAATCATAAACTCATAATTATACGAAGCTCTGATTCAACAATCAGACGTGAGTATCGAGACACGGGTCTCTCATCGAATTCTCAACGGAGATTACTTTCTCTCAGAGTACATGTAGATATGTAGTCTCACGACTGGACAACGACATATCTCATGAATACTGAATACTTTCAGTGATTATTTCTATATAGTATCACGAGATGGACGGCTCCTAGACAGCTTGCTCTGCTAGTATAGAACGATAACGTCTTCAGGAACAAACAACAAGTTTACCCTGACTATATAAAGGATATGACTTACCGAAAATCTCATATCGGGATAATTAATGCTCCTAGAAAGCCTGCTCTGCTAGTATAGAGCCACAAAGTTAATTATTCCTAATTAAGATTAATTCTGTCGTGACATTCACTACTGAATCCCCAAAATAATCTATCCTTGCTCTTATTCCATGGTCGAATCCACGACTGGTCCCATGGAATGGCAATAACAATTGCTCCTATTCCATGGTCGAATCCACGACTGGTCCCATGGAATGGCAATAACAATTGTTCTGATTCTATGATCGAATCCACGGCTTGATCTCATAGAATAGCAATAACTATATTATCTCATTACTCCGATTTGATGATCGAATCCACAACTGGTCTCATAAATGGTAATGGATAAATCTTAATTACTCCAATTCTATGGTCGAATCTACGATCCCATGGAATGGTAATGCTCACTTTATTATTCTGAATTCGTAGTCGAATCCTCAGCTGATCCTATGAATTAATAATAAACATCTTATTGCTCAGTTTTGTGAATTATTCTCCACCGAATTCCACAATTAGTAATAAATAATCAACAACCGGGCGTCTGAGCTACCTCTAAGTAATCCCCGATTCAAATGGTGAAAGTGTATTCAACGACGATACACTAACAGTCACCCCACGAACGAGTATTTCAAAAATACAACGAAACGATGAGCCTATGCAAAATAGAGAAGAAAATAATAAATAATTAAAAATATTGACCAGGGTGCTGGGAGCACGGACACACGACCGACCGACCGTTTCGTGGTCAATCCCACGCCAATTTTATATTTTTAATGCATTTTTATTATTTTCCATGATTTGATGAAAATTCTCTCATTTTATCAAATCTCCTCCGTCTCGAGGAAACTCCTCGGTTTCATGGTACTTCCATAAATCCATAAAAATAATATAAAATTAAGAAAAGGAGTGTGGGGCATGACCATTGGCCAACCGGCCATGCCTTGGTCCCAACCGACCCCACACCTCACAGTTTCTTATTATTTTATTATTATTATTATTTCTCTAATTTCATGAAAAAACTCCTTGATTTCATGGTATTTTGCACAAATCATCAAATAATAATAAAATAAAATAAATTATGAAAACTTGTGGGACCGGGCCTTGGCCGGCCGGCCATTCCCTAGCCGGTCCCACACGCCCCTTTGTTTTATTATTAGTTTTCCTTGAATTCATCAAATTCCTTGATTTCATGGTATTTCTCTCAAATTAGGAAAAATTCCCTCAAATCATCAAAAATACCTAAAAAATATTAAAAAATTATGAAAACTCGTGGGACTGGTCCATAGCCAGCCGGCCATGCCTCCATGGTCCCACACGCCCTTATTTTTATTATTTAATATTTTTTTTCTTCCCTGAACTCATGAAAACTCCTTCAATTCATGGAAACTCCCTAAATTCATCAAATTTCTCAAAATTCATGAATTTTTCATAAAATCATCAAAATATTATAAAACTAAGGAAAAGGCACCACGGGACCGTGGTCACGACTGGCCGACCATGCCTTGACCACGGCGGTCCCACGCCTCCTCATTCCTTATTTTATAATTATTTTTCATCATCTCATGGTGTTTTCCTCAGTTTCGTCGAAACCCTAATTTTGGCATATTTTCTCGAATGGATGCTCAATTGCACGCCAGAAAATATCAAAATTCTCAGGACTGAGACGCGGACGCCTTGGGGACACGAGCATGCTATCTTGACCGACCAAGATTGGCTCTTTGGCTCGCGGAAGCCGGTCCCATCAATTTTCACAGTTTTGACCTAATTTGCACAATTACTCGTATTAGGTCCAAAACTCTTGCAAACACTTTGGATTTTCATGAAGTGATCGTCAGGCGGTCACGTGACAACCCAGGGCCGGTTTCATGACTCCATGGTCGGTCCCTCGCCTCGTCATAATTAATTAGGTTTTCTCACCTAAGGCTCAGACGAGCATTTTTGAATAAATGATTAAGCCAGCATTTAATCATTCCTCCACCAACAAATCGTCAAATCTTCAGGAGTTCTTTGTATTTTCTCACGTGAGCATATGGACACTACATGGTTGATCCACGGTCCCATGTAGTCGCTTCCTCCTTCGTCCCATGGTTAAACTTCTGGTGAACCATGAACTGATCATCAATTGATCAAATTAGGGTTTCTGAATCCAAGGATCATCATTCCAGATTCCAACCTTAATAATTTTACGACGGACTCATGGTCATTAATTTTATTAATTATGCTCGGTTCAATGACCAGTATTCTAATTAATATTTTTGGTACGCTGCCAATAATCCATCAGATGAGCAACACATGCTCAGACGATCAAATATTCAACAATTCATCACATGAGCAACACTTGCTCAGATGATAAATATTTTCTCAAACCAAGGAATATTGGTTCAACAAACAATATTCAACGATCCATCGAATGAGTAATACTTGCTCACTTCATCGTAAGAACTATACCTCTGTCTCATGACATGTTCAATTCATGAGTTTCAGAACATCATGTTCAACTCAGCAACTACATGGACTCATTGTCCCATCAAACCACGAAGTCATCAATTGACTAACATACCACGAGACGTCAATCGTGTCACTTGGGGGGATATCACTTAGGGTTTTAATCTGGCGGTCGACGACACATGTGTTCAAACACACGATGGAATGTGAGCAAATCGTGCAATCAGTTGAAGTAATTCATGAGGTAGTGGGTGGAAAATCGACCAAGTCTCCACATGTTGAGCAACTGGTTTCAAACACGATCTCCACTTCCCCACTCCTTGATTCCATCAACTGTCACACTTCATGGAATCATGGTGTCTAAAATTCCAGCAATATAAATAAGTCTCTGAATCATGATTGAATCATCAGCATCAACGGTATCATCAATCTCACGTCTCATCGACAACACGATATCATCAACTTATCAATTGAGCAACTACTCTCACTTGAGAAATTTCAATCATTCAGAGCTTATCATATTCGGAATTCACACACCCACAATCTTTGATTACCATTGATTCCACACATTTCCCAGCTTCCCTCCTACAGATAAACCCATCCTCTATTGTGACCGAATTTACTCTGGAACGGTCATTGTCTTGATTTAGGCCGGAGTACTAAAGATTGATCTCTCGAATCTAAAGCACCCCCTTTGCAGAGGTGCATCTGTGCGAGGCTTAACATTTCACTCGGTTCGAGGAGTCTCCTCAATTCCTTAAAAACCAGCAAATCGTTTTTCCCCATCTATAAAAATAAATCCTACAATACTCCACAGCCGCACTCCCCACAAAGATTTGTCAATTAAGCACAAGTTCAATTAAGAACTCTCCCCCATTAAATGTCATTCACGAAAGAACAACAAGAGCGACCTTACTTTTACAAGAAAAGAAGGATTTCTTTGGACATTAACAAATCACATGAAACATGAATTTGTATCCAAAAAACTCAATTAAATTAATCACAAAGGAACCTCATTGATTAATTTAATCGAAAATGCTCAACATAAGAAAACTTATGGAGCCGTACAATACTTTCACATAAAAGTGGATCAGGGAAAGATCAATACTGCGGAATATTCAAAGATTCATTATGTTTTTATCAATATTTTCATAATGATACCATAGACTTAATCTTTGACATCAAAAGTTTATTATATTTTCCATCAACATTCGTATAATGACATAATAGACTTAACTTTTGACATATATGGGACAATCATAGTTCACGGTCGTAAACACACATATCCCATAACATTATTTGCAATATATAAAACCAATAAAGATTACTACTGCAAAAATCATCTTCCAAATAAACTTTAGAGTTTAAATAAATAAATCTAAAAACATTGCAAGATGAAAATCGTTGGCAATAGCTATGTGTAATCACAATATATGCTATTCCAAACCCTAGTTATCCTTCTTAAAACATAAGAATGAATTCTAATAAGAAGTTTCCTAGACAAAATGAAATTATAAGAGATAGAGAAACTAATCATCATCAGAATGCATCCAAGATGCTTGAACTTTTTCCATTTCTTCCTTGATTTCAGGAAACTTTGTAGCAATCACAATAATTCGTTCTTGCACACATTTTACCTTAGAATTGATTTTAACCACACCCTTACGAATTTGATGAAGAAGACTCAAGGTGGTAGGATCACAAGAACCGCAAGGGAATCACATCTTTGTCTTTTGCAAGCATTCTCCTTCATACGTTTGAAAGTACAAGGAAGAACAAGTTTGGGAGTTCCAAGAGAGTTGCCAATGGGATCAATGGAATGTTCATGACAAATTTGCTCAATTAAGCAAGGAAAGCCTAACTTCTTGTTGGATGACGTCATCGAGACCATTTGAAGAATGATAAATCCACAAATATCATAACATGGAGTACCCAATTCAAGGAAATTGACCAACTCCGCAAACTCACGAATCCACCAAAAATTCTTAATTGTGGAGGGACAAAGATTAGGAATACCAAGTTTTCCAAAAGACATCAAAGCAAGACTAAGATAATTAGTAGGAAATTTCCCTTCAATCCAATCAACACTCTTGCCTAAAAGACCATTAGAAATGGTTTCATATGATGGTATTTCTTTCCTTGGTCCCGGAAGACGAAAATTACCCAATGGAATTTTGGTAATCTTTGAAATCAACTCTCTATCAACAAGAATCCTTTCTCTATTTATCATGGTCTTGAATTCCATGTCATCAAGATCAACATCATGGATGTTAGCATAGAAGATTCTTGTGAGAGTGTTAAAACCTTTACCAAGACCATTAAAGATGTTTCCAAGATCATATTTTTCAAAACACATCAAAACTTCTTTATGACCACTAACCAAATCTAATTTCTTTTATAGAATGAAACCATTAGAAGAAATCATTTTAAAGATCTTACCATTAGAATCATTGATAAATCTAGTTCTAATGGAGTCTTGGTCCTTAGGTATGTTCATAATCCTAAGAGAGGAAGAAACATGATTTTTTGACATCTTCTTAGAAACCTTATCATCATTATATATTTTCCTCATGAACCCTAAAAATGAGAGTAATAAGAAAGAGAAAATCTTACTTGATATGCTCCTTGAGAATGATGATAAGCCTTTGTCCCTTATTGACCTCCACAAGGAATTTAATGGAGTAAACTCGTGAACCCTAGAAACGCCCTTTCTCACGAACTCGGACAAAGAGATGAAGAGTACACGCATAGAAACCCTTAAAATAACCTGGTAGTGGGCCTGGACCCATGCTGGTTCGTTAACCCATAAAGAGAAATAGGATTCCAATTTTAAACCAGAACCAAGAGGTTTGCACACGAGAGGAACCAGTTTGATGACGAACAAAGTGCATAACTGCAAAACATCAACTAACCTCATGTGGGAGGGAGGAATCCATTGAGAGAGTTTTTCCTCAAAAAGAAAGAAAAAAAAAACAATTCCAAAAACTAACCCTTAATATAAAACAAATCAGACTGTTACTTGCCCCACTTCAAGTTATATACAAATGGGATGGAGCCAATCTTGTTACCAAGAGGCAAGATGAGCAGAGGAAACCTTATGCACCTTCTCCGGTCGATATATGTGAAATGTACAAGAAGCATAATCATAGTAGTGATGATACTCAGGGTTATTTGAATTTTTTGACTCCTTTTCTTATGATTAAAGGAAGGATTTTTCCAATAACTGGAACTCGCAACACCACCAGTAAAAATCTTTTTATCGATTTTGACTGAGTTGTTGCCAAAATTCGAAGGTATGTCACGAATGACAGATCAGAATTTTTTCCAGTACAAGCCTTTTCCTTAATCAAGACAAGTCGTTCCAGAGATTTAAAAACGTTTTCAAAAGACATAAATAGATCTTTGTCAATTGATCCATCACGATAGTATTCCTCAAAAAGATTAATAACAAGTCTAGTGAGGTTCCATATCCTTGATCTTTTATTCACACTTTTCTGCAACGAACATTTTTGAAGGAATCATTAATTTTTCTTTTAGATTGTTTTCTATCATCTAGGATTCCTAAAATCTTATGAGATATTATCTTGAGAGACCAGCAATCTTGAGAAGAATAAACTCTGAACAATGAGTTATAGATTCCCAGAAAAAGTTTCCCAAAGTGATTTCCCATAGAAACAGTCTTTAGGATCAAACAAACACAAACTTATTAGGTTTATCTTGTTTTCCTTCTCTGATACCAATTGAAAAAGCGGGGGTCAAACAACCACACCCAATATTTCGTTTAGGCAATTTGTATGGACTAACTCCAATATAATTCCAACATAATCAACTAGACAGTCAGACTCAATCAAGGAAAATATATCCAAGAGTTATATCTCAATTTCTCAAATCAATCTGCAATCGAACAGATAGAAATCTGTGAGCCGGATTAATATGAGAAATAACTTGGATGGTACCAAAGACCAATATCCAAGCGTCAATCAATTTCAATCAACAACCAAAGGTTTGATTCACCAATTAATTGAACTACGCACAACCTGTGATATTTCAGTTATATAGAAAATATAATGCAGAAAAGAAATAACACAGACACCAGAAATTTTGCTAACGAGGAAACCGAAAATGCTAAAAAATCCTGGGGCCTAATCCAGATTTGAACACCACACTGTATTAATCCGCTACAGAGTCTATCCTACTACAAGTTAACTTCGGACTGGAATGTAGTTGATCCCTCACCAATCTCACATTGATCAAGGTACATTCGCGTTCCTTACGTCTCTGAATCCCAGCAGGACTGTACACACTTGGTTCCCTTAGCTGATCTCACCCACAACTAAGAGTTGCTACGACCCAAAGTCGAAGACTTGATAAACAAATCTGTCTCACATAGAAAAGTCTATTGAATAGATAAATCTGTCTCCCACAGAAATACTTACGAGTTTTCATTCTGTCTTTTGATAAATCAAGGTGAACAGGAACCAATTGATACATTGTATTTATATTCCCGAAGAACAACCTAGTAATATCAATAACCTCACAATAATCTTAACCGTATGATAGCGGAACAAGATATTGTGGAATCACAAAGAATGAGACGAAGAGCTTTGTGATTAACTTTTTATCTTACATATCGGAGATTAAATCTCGAGCAAATATTAGAGAAGATAGTACTCAATATGATAGAACAAAGTAAGATCAGAACACGCAACAATAGAGAAAATAGTTGGGTCTGGCTTCAGAATCCCAATAAAGTCTTTAAGTCGTTAACCTATAATGGTTTTAGGAAAAACCTAAGTTAAAGGAGAATTGACTCTAGTCGCAACTAGTATCACATAGGAGGTGTGGGTATTAGGTTTCCCAGTTGCTACAGTTCTCCCTTATATAGTCTACGAATCAGGGTTTGCAATCAATTTTACCTTGGTAACAAAGCATTCAATATTCATCGTTAGATGAAAACCTGATTAGTTTCAAGCGAATATCTTTCAACCGTTAGATTGTGTTAGCTTGTTACACACAATTGAAATGTACCTTCATTTATATATGGGTAGTTCAAATGACTCAAATGAAACTAGTTATAGAGTTGTTCAATTGTTTATATTCTCATAGAAGTATACAAGATACAATTGAAGCAAAGTAGGTTTTGATTCACTCGAATCAATTCATGAATATTATAGCCACGGTTTTCAAATACTACACCAAATTCAGGGAATAACAACCTAGATTAGCAATAGCTCTAGGGCATTTGCTAATTATCAACACAAAAAATAGTTGCTAAATTTCAGCAACATGTAAATTCTGTTTCGAAAATCGCAACTACGGTATAGCTGTTGGG
This sequence comes from Papaver somniferum, assembly GCF_003573695.1. NCBI lineage: Eukaryota > Viridiplantae > Streptophyta > Magnoliopsida > Ranunculales > Papaveraceae > Papaver > Papaver somniferum. The sequence goes on from NC_039358.1 coordinate 21,764,457, forward strand.
ATTAGAAATTACCTAGAGTATACGCATGCAAGTCACATGCTTAACGGGGAACACTTCTCTACCCCATTGACCAGTTGACTTCTTGAATTTGGAGAGGCGGGATTTATCCCTCGTACAAGACAACTGCTTCATTTTTATCCACAAACTTCTCTACTCTCTCTTTTATCTTCTCAATTTCTTCCTCTCTCCTTTATCATCTTCATCTGGATCTGAAGAAAACTCTGCTTCCAATAATCTCTTCGGCTATTAAACTCGACCAAGTACAACTGCAAGTTAGGTAAGTTAATTACTGCAGGGTTTCAATAGTTAGGTTTTATCTTTCAATAGTTAGGGTATATTATGTTAGATCGACAGTTGGGTTTGGGTATTTTTTTTTTGTAATGACTTTCACTTATATTTCTGCGGGAAGAAGCACCATTATGAGGGAACTTGCTAAGCATAATTGACCTAGGTATGGTTTGTCTTTCTATTCTAGTTTTATGTTTTGAATTTAGTTTTAGGTTAATAGCTTGTATATGTGACTTGGTTGTTACTTTATTTCGATTTTTTACGAGTTGGGTGTTTCTTATTTTTGATTTTGAATGGTATTGGGTCAGATTTGACTTTGATATGGGTGTAACGTAGAACTTAAACCTAAAAAACTCAGATTCTCTGAATAAAGTTTGATTTGCTTGGTTAGTTCTGTCAAACTTACAAATTATTAGCAATTTAATTTGAGTTTTAGTTTTGTGAAAACTTATTAAGTCATAACTTTACTAAAAATCAGATTAAACTGCAGATTTAGTTTGTAAGTAATTTGATAAAATATTTTTATGGGTAGAATTGAAGTAGATTCAGTAATTTTTCATTTGATGTGATCTAGATGTACTGATACATATGATTGCTGAGTTTTATAAAGATGTTGTATACAAATATTGTCTAAATTTTAACATAGATGTTGTCTTTAGGAATCACAATTATAGGGTATTGAAATATCATTGATACCTGATAATAAGTGGATGAAATCTGACCGTAAATCAGAGCAGTACATAGAATGTGTTAGGTCATTCATACAGTTCGCTAGTGAAAAAGGTAGTGCAAATGCGTTATTCTCATGCCCTTGTGGTCGCTGTAAGAACAGTAAAGGACCGGAGAAGCTTACTGAGATTTCATATCATTTGCTAAAAAATGGTATTTATCAGACGTATACAACATGGCGTTTTCATGGGGAAAGCTCAGAAGTAGAAACACATGCACATAGTGAAAAAGCGGGGGTCTAACAACACCACCCAATATTTCGCTTAGCAATCTGTATGGACTAACTCCGAAATACTTTGCTAGAGAATCAACTAGACAGTCAGACTCAATCTAGATAAAAGTATCTCAAGGAGTTAATATCTCTCTCTTTATTTGATTTTTACTCAAGCTAAAAACAATAACGAGTCTTTATCAAATACAAGAAATACTTGGACAGTACCAAAGACCAATGTCCAATGTCCAAGGATCAATCAATATCAATCAACAACCAAAGTTTGGATTTCCAATTGATGATCACGAACACACAACCTGTATTATTTCAATTATATAAAATATAATGCGGTAAAGAAATAACACAGACACCAGAAATATTGTTAACGAGGAAACCGCAAATGCGGAAAAACCCCGCGACCTAGTCCAGATTGAATACACGCTGTATTAAGCCGCTACAGACACTAGCCTACTCCAAGCTAACTTCGGACTGGACTATAGTTGAACCCCTATAAATATCCCACTTATACAAGGTACAGTTATACTCCTACGCCTCTGATCCCAGCAAGATACTGCGCACTTGATTCCCCTAGCTGATCTCACCCACAACCAAGAGTTGTTGTAACCAAAAATTACAGACTTGATAATAAACAGATCTGTCTCACACAGAAAAGTCTATCAAAGGATAAATCTGTCTCCCGCAGATAAACCCTAGGTTTTGTTCCGTCTTAAGATATAAAATCAAGGTGAACAGGAACCAATTGATAATTCGGTCTTATATTCCCTAAGAACAACCTAGATTAATCAATCACCTCTCTACAATCCTTCCTGACTACACAAGTGGATTGTCGAGGAATCACAAACAGTGAGACGAAGATGTTTGTGACTTCTTTATCTTGCCTATCAGAGAACTCTCACGATCTCAAGCCAATCAATCGATTGTACTCGTACGATAGAATATGCAAGATCAGATCACGCAACTACGATAAAAGTAGTATCGGTCTGGCTTCACAATCCCAATGAAGTCTTTAAGTCGTTAACCTGATTTTAGAGAAGAAAATCAAAGGTTAATGGAGATCGACTCTAGCGAGCGCACTAGTAGCACAAAGACGTGTGGGGATTAGGTTTTCTCAATGCTAGATGTCTCCTTTATATAGCCTTCAAATCAGGGTTTTGCCTTAGGTACAAAGCAATCCTTATTCACCGTTAAATGAAAACCTGATTTAGATTCAAGCTAATATTTCTCAATCGTTAGATCAAAAACTTAGCTTGTCACACACACTTGGGTAAACGTTTACTGGGTTCGTGAAAACCATGCCCAAACGTGTATGTTCATGTTGGTTCAACATATGAAAAAAAGGGGGTCTAACAACACCACCCAATATTTCGCTCAGCAATCTGTATGGACTAACTCCGAAATACTTTGCTAGAGAATCAACTAGACAGTCAGACTCAATCTAGATAAAAAGCATCATCTCAAGGAGTTATTATCTCAGTCTCTCGATTTGATCATTACTCAAGCAAATAGAAATATGCGAGTCTTTATTAAAGAGAGATAACTTGGACGGTACCAAAGACCAATGTCCAAGGATCAATCAATATCAATCAACAACCAAAGGTTGGATTTCCAATTGATGATCACGAACGCACAACCTGTATTATTTGTATTACATAAAATATAATGCGGAAAAGAAATAACACAGACACCAGAAGTTTTGTTAACGAGGAAACCGCAAATGCAGAAAAACCCCGGGACCTAGTCCAGATTGAATACACACTGTATTAAGCCGCTACAGACACTAGCCTACTGCAAACTAACTTCAGGCTGATCTATAGTTGAACCCCTACCAATCTCCCACTGATACAAGGTACGATTGTACTCCTACGCCTTTGATCCCAGCAGGACACTGCGTACTTGATTCCCTTAGATGATCTCACCCACAACTAAGAGTTGCTGCAACCCAAAATCACATAATTGATAATAAACGAATCTGTTTCACACAGGAAAGTCTATCGAAAGGATAAATTTGTCTCCCACAGATAAATCCTAGGTTTTGTTCCGTCTTTAGATATAAAATCAAGATAACATGAACTAATTGATAATCCGGACTTATATTTCCGAAGAACAACCTAGATTAATCAATCACCTCTCTACAATCCTTCCTGACTACACAAGCGGATTGTCGAGGAATCACAAACAGTGAGACGAAGATATTTGTGACTTCTTTATCTTGCCTATCGGAGAACTCTCACGATATTAAGTCAATCAATCGATTGTACTCGTACGACAGAAGATGCAAGATCATATCACACAACTACGATAAAAGTAGTATCGGCCTGGATTCACAATCCCAATAAAGTCTTTAAGTCGTTAACTCGAGTTTAGAGAAGAAACTCAAGAGTTAATGGAGATCGACTCTAGCGAGAGCACTAGTAGCACACAGACGTGTGGGGATTAAGTTTTGCTCTAGCTAGATGTCTCCTATATATAGCCTTTCAAATCAGGGTTTTTCCTTAGGTACAAAGCAAACTCTATCCACCGTTAGATGAAAACCTGATTTAGATTCAAGACAATATCTCTCAACCGTTAGATCGAAAGACATAGCTTGTCACACACACTTGGGTACACGTTTACTGGGTTTGAGAAAACCATGCCCAAACGAGTACACGTATGTTGGTTCAACATGATAACCCAAAAGGTCAACCATATGAGCATCTCATATTAATCATATTCTTCTTCACCATAACTAGTTCAATTGACTCAAATGAACTAGTTAAGAGTTGTTCAATTGCTATGAGATCTTATGTAACTACACAAGACACAATTGAAACAAAGATGATTCTATTCGATTAGAATCGGCTCATGAACATTATAGCCACGTTTTTCATAAAGCATTCCTTAATAATTAATGTTTCATGTTCAGAGCACATCTTTAGATCATAACCTCTTAAGTTCACAAACAAGTTCGCGGACTTAAGTTAATCGGTTGAGTTTTCCAAACTCAGCAGAAATTCTCGGGTCGAGAACTTCCGCCAGTTCGCGGACTTAGCACACAAACGAGTTTTGGAAACCCCAGCAGAATTCTCGGTTGAGAACTTCCGTCAGTTCGCGGACTAAGTCTGCGGACTAGGTTCGCGTATTTGGCAAACCAATTCCACAATCCTACCGATTTCTCTTGATCAACAAAGTTCGAAAACTTCGGTTCAAGGAATATATGGTTATATAATCTAAACTCTCATTTCAATCATTGAAACATTCTCAGAGGGCGATATTCAGTCGTGAAGAACAACATACCTTTCTCGTCATAGCAATTTCCAAAGTGATTGAAACTTTCATGACTTTCGTCACTAGGTGAAGATAAACCTGATCAAAGGAAAACGCTTTACCAACACATGATTTCGAGTAAAAGATAAGCAATGAATACTCAGCTCGAAATATCAAGTGTATATGATCTAGTCTATATAACATACGACTTTTGTCTCATAAGAAGTAGGAGAAGAATAGATAGACTTTCGAGATAGATAACCTTTCGAGTGATAGATAAGTTCAAGTCTTCACATACCTTTTTGTTGATGAAGTTCCACGGTTCCTTGGTGTAGATCTTCGTCATTGTCGTTGAATCACCATGAAGTCCTTGAGCTCAACTACACTTTTCCTATCCTAGTCCGAGACTTAGCTAATAGACTAGAAATCAAGACTTTATAGTTTTGATCACTAACATTGACAAACATGCTTGATATAGCAACACATGCAAGGTTGACCGAGCTATGCTCTAACAATCTCCCCCTTTTCAATTTTAGTGACAAAACTATTAATACATATGGAATACAAAAAAGATAAACTTTAGTGGCTCCTATCCCATAGTCCAAGTACTCCAATGATCCCAAAGGTTGTAAGTTTAGTATCACCGTTTTTGAAGATCCATAGCTATAAAAATGAGAGGAATCGATATTCTCGATCATTATTATACAATGTCATAGTATCATTATAAACATCAAAGTTCAATTGCATCACGACTTTAACAATAATACTATGATGATATGTATCACTCCCCCTTAGTCAATACTCCATCTCGATCATGGAAACCACTCCCCCTTACACAATGATCCGAAAACCATATGTATTTGTAGTGTGACCTACAATATTTCTCCCCCTTTTTGTCAATAAAATTGGCAAAGGTACAAGAACGGGTTCATAATGAAATTTCCACAAGAGACATTTCATGACCAAAAGAAAGACAATATATCATCTTAATTTAGATGCAATCTTATAGCCGAAGCTACCAACATTCATCAAGAAGTTTTAAGACGCAAGATAACCCCTAGAAAATTCCACAGCCACACTCCCCGCAAGATATTACCATTAAGCACAAGTTCAAAAGAATTCTCCCTCATTTGATGTCATTCCCAAAGGAACAACAAGATCGACCTTAATTTCGAAGGAAAAAAGGATTTTTATTTGGACACCAAAAACCATGTGAATGAATTTTCATATCCAAAACTCAACCAAAATACTCACAAGTAAACCCATGAATATTCTAATTGGAATACGCAATTAAATCAAAACCACAAAAGTGATCAATTTAATTGAAAGTGCTCAACATAAGTAAACTCACGGAGCAACAAGCTACGACTAAGTTAATCATATGGAGGTGACTAACTTAACCGTTCAAGTACTCAACATAAGGAAAACCTTACGGAATACGTGACTACATTAACCAATAGAACATGATAGTGTAGCCGTTCATATAATCAACACAAGAGCTTGTGGAATATATGAAAACTCAACTAGACTAATTACAAGAGATCCTATAATTAATCTAATCGAAAAGCAAACAACCAAACTAATCACCGAGGTAATAAATTTAATTATTTTGGGCTCAACATAAGAGATTATGGAACCCCGACTAAGATTATCATGGAACATGACCATCTTAACCGCACATGTACTCAACATAAGAAATAAACTTATGGAGTACAAACTAAATAACCAAGTATGATTAATTTAGTTCATAATGCTCAACATATAGCATCTTATGGAACAACCAACAAAGCCAATGTTAATCGACTTAGTTGTAAGGTGCTCAACATAAGACACACAATGGAGCCTTCACGGTAAAACATAGAAAGATGGATCAATGAAGATCAATACCGTGTTTAACATACAAGGATATATTCTATTTTTGCATCATTATATGCAAAACAACATAATAGACTTTATTTTTGTCACACAAAAGATTTAATCCTATTTTCCATCAATTACATGATTGCATAGGCATAACTTTTGTATATGTAAAAAGTCCATTCGTCCTTTCATCAATACGAATGCCAATTCATGGACGACTTTACTTTTGACCGCAATATGGGACCTTCAAGTTCACGGATGCAAACAATACATATCCCATAAAATTGCAATATCACAAAATCATAACGATCAATACTACAATAACATCATCCTCCAAATATTTTTAGAATTTAAAAACCAATAAACCTAAAAAATAAACATAAGAAGATGAAACAAAAATAGCTATGTGTAGTCACAATCATCACTATTCAAAGCACTAGTTATTCTTCCAACTAATCAAAAAGAAGACTTACTAGGTATTGTAGATCTTTCTCAGGGCATCTACAGAAAACTCCTTTTTGTTATTGAAAAACCCATTGATTATGGGATCGTTCAATTCCTCTAAATCTTCAGAAGTATCAATTAACTCACTAAGTTCCCTTTTTAGATCACGCAAGGTATTCTTGGTTAAAGACAACCTTTGTTCATAGTGAGTGTGGATGGGGCAAAACGATTTGCTGGTTTTAACGGGATTGAGGAGACGACCGTACGGAGGAGACTCCTTGAACCGAGCGAAATGTTCAACCTCACGCAGATGCACTACAAGAAGGTAATGTTTTGAATTCGAGAGATCAATCTGTAGTACTCCGTCCTAAACCAAGACAATGGTCGTTCCAGAGTAAATTCGGTCACAAGAGAGGATGGGTTGATCTGTAGGAGGGAAGCTGAGAAATGTGTGGAATCAATGGTAATCAAAGATTGTGGGTGTGCTATGTATTCTGAATAAGATAAGTTCTGAATGATTGAAGTTGCTCAGTTGAGAGTAATTTCTCAATTGATGAGGTGTTGATCTCGTGTTTTCTGTGAGACGTGAGATTTTTCTTCTTGTTTTCAATCATGATTCAGAGACTTATTTATATTGCTGGAATTGTGGACACCATGATCCCATGAAGTGTGACAGTTGATGGAATCAAGGAGTGGGGAAGTGGAGATCGTGTTTGAAACCAGTTGCTCAACGTGTGGAGACTTGGTCGATTTTCCACCCACTAGCTCGTGAATTCCTTCAACTGATTGCACGACTTGCTCACATTCCATCGTGTGTATGCACACACGTGTCGTAGACCGCCAGACTAAAACCCTAGTTAATATCCCCCAAGTGACACGATTGACCTCTCGTGATAAATTAGCCAGTTGTTGACTTCATGACTTTATGGGACTATGAGTCCATGCATTTGTTGAGTTGAACATGATTTTGTAAAATGTTCAGAGACTCATGAATTGAACGTGTCTGTTGAGACAGGGGTATAATTCTCACGTTGAGGTGAGCAAGTATTGCTCATTCTATGAATTGTTGAATATTGAGGGTTGAACCAATATTCCTTGGTTTGAGCAAATATTGCTCATCTGAACAAGTGTTGCTCATCTGATGAATTATTGGTAGCGTGACCAAAATAAAACATCTAATCTAGAATACTGGTAGTTGAACCGATTATAATAAATAAAATGATGACCATGAGATCGTCGTAAAATTATTAGTGTTTGAATCTGGAATTTTGATCCTGGGACTCAGAAACCTTAATTTGATCAATTGATGACCAATCGATGGCTTATTGAAAATTTAACAATGGACTGAAGGAGGGACCAGCTACATGGGATCATGGATCAACCATGTAGCGCCCATATGCTCGCATGATCAAATACCAAGATCTCCTGAAGAGTTGGTGAAAGGATGATCAAATGCTGGTTCAATCATTTCTCATATAATGCTCGTCTTAGCCTTAGGTGATAAAACCTAATTAATTACGAAGAGGTGAGGGACCGACCAAGGGGTCATGAAAAAGGCCCTGGGTGGTCACGTGATCGACTGACTATCATTCTATGAAATTTCAAAATTATTTGGAAGAGTTTTGGACCTAATACGTGTAATTGCGCAAATTAGGTCAAATCGTGAAAATACGTGGGACCGGCTTCTTGCAAGCCAAAGAGCCAACCTTGGTCGGTCAATGTAACATCTCACGTCGCCAGGGTGTCCGTGTCTCAGTCCTGAGAATTTGATATTTTCTGGCGTGCGTTTATGCAACCATTTGAGAAAATATGACAAAATCAGGGTTTTGCTGAAACTTAGGAAACTTCATGAGATGAAGGAATATAATTAAAAAATGAAGGAATAATGAGGCGTGGGACTGCTGAAACCAAGGCATGGTCGGCCGGCTAGTGACCACGGTCCCATGGTGCCTTTTCCTAATTTTATATTATTTTTCATGATTTTATGAAAATATCATGAAATCAAGGAGTTTTGTTGAAAATTAAGGAGTTTCCTTAAAGTGAAAGAGTTTCCATGGGATCAAGGAAACAAATAATATTAAAAAATAATAAAACAAGGGCGTGTGGGATCGGTTGAGGCATGGACGGCCGGCTGGGGCCCGGTCCCGTGCATTTTCCCTAATTTTATATATTTTTATGTATTTTTCCCATGATTTGAAGGAATTTTCATAATTTGAGAGAAATACCATGACATCAAGGAATTTCATGGGATAAAGGAAACCTTAAAATAATAATAATTAAATAAAGGGATGTGTGGGACCGGCTAGGGCATGGACGGCCGGCTTGGGCCCGGTCCCACGGGTTTCCCTAATTTTATATTATATTTTTCATGGATTTATGAAAATACCATGAGATTAGGAAAATAATAATAAAATAATGAGGAACCATGTGGTGTGGGGCCGGCCGGGATCAAGGCATGGCCGGTTGGCCAATAATCACGACCCCATAATGTTTTTCCCAATTTTATATTATTTCCTTGGTGCGAAGGAAACACCATGAAACTGAGGAGTTTCCTCAAAACGAAGGATATTTGTTCAAATGAAAAGATTTTCATAAGATCAAGAAAAATAACAAAAAATATGATAAAATATAAAACTGGCGTGGGATTGGCCACGGCACGGTCGGCCGTCCGGTGAGCCCAATCCCTCAGCGCCTTGGTCGATATTTAATTATTTATTATTTTCCTTTCTATTTTGCATAGGTTCATCGTTTCGTCGTATTTTGAAATACTCGTTCGTGCGGTGATTGTTAGTGCATCATTGTTGAGTACACTTACACCATTTGAGTCGGGGCTTACTCCAAGGTAGCTCAGACGCCCGTGCGTTGAATATTTATTACTAACCCATGGAATTCTGCTGGGAAGAACCATAGGTTGAAGTAACGAAATATTGCGAAAATATTTGAATATTTTCAGAAATTCAGTGGATGAATCCAAGAATTTAAGAATAATTAATTGATGGATCTATACTAGCAGAGCAAGTTGTCTAGGAGCATTAATTATTCTGACACGAGCTTGCTGGAGCTTCATATCCTTTATATAGTCAGGGAAAACTTGTTGTTTGTATCCTGAAGACGTTATCGCTCTATACTAGCAGAGCAAGCTGTCTAGGAGCCGTCAATCTCATGATTCTACATATAAATTATTATTGAAGTGTTCAATATTCATGAGATATGCCGTTGTCCAGCCGAGAGACTATATATCCGCATGTACTCTGAGAGAAAGTATTCTCAGTCAGAGATTCGATGAGAGACTCGTGTCTCAATACTCGCGTCTGATTGCTGAATCAGAAGTTCGTATAATTATGGGTTTACGATTTTATCCTTTGTCGAAAAATCCACCATCTACATTAAGTCCCCTGCTTAGTGAGGAAATTCGTGTTCCTCAGTCAGCGTTGAATGGTGATTTTCCGGTCATAACAATATAAGTAATTGAACTTAGTCGTAAGTTAAGACGTTACCGGATTTTGATAGTACGAGCAAACCATGAATTGAATGAAGATTCCAGTGGCATGATAGAGCATCGCCTAATGAGCATAATTGGTGTTGAACCGCTGATTTGGATGACGGGACCTTGGTCGTTTAAGATTCGCAGGCCGAGCCCAATAAGGAAATCCTTGTAAAATTAGGTTTTGGAAATAAAATTTGGTATAAAAGGAATTAATCCCCTTTTTTTATTTCTCCTTCACACACGACCAGCACCTTCATCACCTCCCCACCACCTTCACGCCAGCAGCAGGAGGAGGAAAAAAAATTCGTCGGCGCTCCACCGTCCGTCGCCGGCCGATCACCGACCGGCCAGATTCTGGCCGGCGCCGACCAGGTAACCCCCGAATTTTTTTTTTCTCAAATTTTATGAGCGTCATGAGTTGATCATGTTTGAGTTATATATACATGTGCATATACTAGTGTGAGTTTTGTTGAAAACCCTTGTTTTTGAAAACGTATGTTCGTTTAATCGTTAGTTTTGAAAACTAATAATAATCCCTGATTTAGGAGAGATTTTTTTTAATATATGTAAACCTAGGTCCAGTGATAAAACTTATTTTATGAGATTTCATGTGAACCAAGGTTTTATCAACAAAGAGTGAATTTTCATGAAACCGAAATAAACCTTCGTTTTAGAGAATAACGATAGTACGAAGGAAATTTTTTATACATGAACTTGTGTCCAGTGATAAATTTTTTTTTATGAGCTTTCATGTAAATCAAAACTTTATCTTATAATGTGTGAGCTTTCACAATATTGAAATAAACCTTTGTTTTAAAGACGAACGATGGTACGAAGGAAAAAGAGCTTTCTTTTTTTTATATAAAATCGTGGTATGTCCAAAATATTTTTATATGCAAAAAACTGTGACATGCACACGGAAAAGAGTGTTTTTTTTATGCGTGAGTTATCACTCACAAAATTAAACGTGAGTTATTGTTCACGTTTTTCGTAAACGTCTATTTTCAAAAACTGATTTTTGAATAATGTTCAAAGTAAACAATTATTTACGATGAAATAATGTTTTAGTTTTCATGATACTACAGTGGTAGAAGTGTTCATGATTTTATGAAAATCTGAGCTTCGTTCGTTTTTTGTAGGTTTCGAAGGAACGAACGATTTTTGAGGTGTTTAACTCTCGCCTTACTATCACTATTGTTAGTGGAATCGTAAAGAGGTAAGAGTTAAGAATTAACATTTTGTAGATGCTAGTATTTCCATTCGCATGATTCCACCATCTTGTTGAATTTTATATCTGGATGATGCACTGAAGTAAAATGCAGTGTGAATTTTACAACTACTCCGCAAAATGTCCAACTCCCAGGCTAATGATGTTTCGAGAGATGAAATGTGCATTGATGATGATATATCCAGAGATGAAACATGTATGGATGAGACTTTCGTTGGCGAAGAAGAGGATGAAACCCCTGGAATTAAAAATGTTCAGAATGTGGATGATGCATTTTTTGAGGTTCAGGAGGAAGCTGAAAAACATCTCAAATCTCCAGCGTATCGTCTTCTGATAAATCCCAGAAATCTTACTCAGAAGAAATTGGTGACTCCTAAGACAGTGATCCGGTTTTGTCTTGAACGAGGGATCTTCCTTGCATCAATCATAGAGTTCAAGCTTTCTCAACAACCTTTGGAAAAATTCTCTGGATGGGCGAGACATATGCTGGGTTTCCCTCATGTCAGGGCTATGCTCGATCAGGCGCAAGTGACGAGAGTTATTCAGGATTCTGGAGACTTATTCATTTTCGCTGATGCGAGAGGTATTGTGGCTCTACTTTCTCGTTGGTGTATTCCCACTCACACCTTTATATGCAGATGGGGAGAGTTTACCGTTACCTTAGAGGATGTGGCTGCTTTGATGCATCTCCCAATCACGGGCAATCTCCCTGGAGATCTTTCAGATGAGGAGACTGCGATTTCTAACATCTTGACAGCTGCAATGGAGGAAGTGAATAAGGCTTCTGGCAGTAAAGGTTGTTATGCTCACTGGTTGACACGCTGGTGGCCAAAAGACGAGGTTTCTGATAGTCTCATCGACGGTATGTTACCCATTGCTTCCTTTTTATGTTTATGTCTGTCGAGAGACATATTTGAAGACAGTGGAAACTTGTTGAAGCCCTTCGTTATCCCCTTTGCTATCAAGATGGCTCAAGGTGAGAAACTCCCAATAGGTAGCATGTTCCTGGGTTTTTTGTATTCTAACTTAGACTCCTTGGTTATAGACTCCAGTGTATCGAATGGCTTTATGAAGATTGAGTGTTATACCAATACGATGTTTCTTCAACCTTTGATGTGGGAGCACTTCAAGAATTATGCACCTATTCCACGTAATATTTTGCAAGGACCGAATGCTGATGCTTGTCACATTTTCTCTGAAAAAGATAATGCCAGGATCATGCGTTGGTCTACAAAGCAGCCTCGGTCTAAAGCACGCCTCATTGATGTGTTGGATGATGAATCTGAGTTCAACTTCCACTCGTGGGTTTCAGTTCCTGCTTATGTTTCCCAGCCAACAACTTTCAATACTGGAGAGAGTGTGATGCTGATGTCTGGTGCAAATCTGAGTGATGGCGAAAGATCTTTCATGTTGAGTTGCACCCCTGGTCATTTGATATCGGCTATATACGGAGGACTCTCAGTGTACGAATACAATGTTGACTGAGCAGCTCGACAAATGGGTATGGATCAGTGTATTCCAACTTTTCGAAGGAGGAAGCCATCAGTTGAACATCTTAGAACCCATTTAGACCATACTCATGTGGAAGGAAATAATTACTGGTTCCCTTGCTCCGAGAGATTTGCATATGTAACTCCAGGTTATGTAGACTTTTGGGATCAACAACTTCAGCGGTTGCGTGATTACGTGATGGTTGGTCAGCCTCCAGTGAAGGATCTTCCTTCTACTGAGATGATTTTTGGTCGACCAATATTGAAGTATCTCTCTGGTGATAAACGAAAATCGTCTCCAGGATCTTCTCAGGTATGTTTCTTCGTGTAATATTCATGAAATTATGAGAACTGTATTCTAATTATGTTACTGAATTTTACCACAGGACGGTCGTAATGTAAGACCTCGAATCCGCGTAGATTTCTCAGAAATTGAAGCGATTATTCACGGTGGAGAAAGAAGGAACAAAAGTTATAAGCTGTTACCTAATACCATAAAGTCCCCAGTTGGTTCTTTGGTGAGTTCTCGGTATTCCCCTTGTCGTGACTTTTCTCGCCCACATTATTAGGATCATGAAACCAATGTTGTTATTTCGTTGCAGAATTTTACTCCATCAAGTATCGATGGTCTTCGGTTTTCTGCAACAATTCCTGATTTGAGCGACGAAGAAGAAGCCGTAAGTATTCCTTCGCATATTCAATTATGATGCTTTTTAGATAAAATGTTGATTGCCGAGGATGTGTCCAGGAGGATGTAGTCATGGAGACGGAGAGTGTTGATACTCGACCATCCTCTGAGAATAGAGACGAAGGCACTTCCAAAGAATCGGAGCCGAATAAAAGTAATGTGCCCTTTGTCGTTAACACGGACAATCCCAATTCCTCGAACACTTCGGAGACTCCCCAAGTAAGTACGTGTCTTGTATCCTCTTCATATAAGTATGAAAGTGCTGATTTGTGAATGAATGAATGAGAATCAATGTGTATATATGAAAAACTTAGTCGAAATTCGTCGTCAGAAAATTCTGAACTCGGTTTTTTTAGCAAAAATGCTGTAAAACCTTCATATGGAGTCGGATTTTCATGATCTGCATATGCATATTCATGCCCGGAAAATTTCCCGCTTTATCAAAGAAGCTTTTTAAGTTTTGAGCACGTTCAGGGCCTGAAAATGGCGAAATAGTAAACTTCCAGTAGACTTTCAGAATTTTTTCAGATGGTATGTTGCTCAATGTTTTGGCAACATCTCCTTGCTCGTTCATCGGATTGTTATGAAATGTTGATACGTTGTATAGGACATCCATATGAAGAGAATGGTATATAACCCATCTTAATATTCCTTGTATATTGCTCCCAGTTTGTCTTCTAGTACAAGGAAGAGTACAGTTTCTTCAGACGAGGATACCGTAAAACGCATCTTCATGACTTTCATGCTATTTGCTCGCGTCTTGGGTGCATAATGATGAACTTTGATGATGTTTCATTTCTTGTATACTGTATTTTATAATCTCACTTGGTTTCATGCTTAAATGACTCTAACCTCATGTAATCTTCGTATTAGGTGACAAATACCGAAGTTGAGGATATTGAATCCAATGAGGATAACTCGAACTTCCGTGGAGTTATTGATGAAGAAACAACCATTACCTGCACCTCAAGGCCATGAGAAGGTTGTCACTGAAGTTGTGGAGACCCAGATTGTTGCTGCGTCAGTGATAGAAGAAACTGAAACACCGGTAGAGAATACTGTTGCCCTGATTGTAGAAGCTTCCCCAGTAATTGAGAACCGTATAGTGGTGCATGAATATCCAAGTGCATGAGTTGCGTTTTATCCTTCATTTGATGTTTCACTCCCGTATCATGAACTAGTTGGTGGATTCAGCGTTCCCATTGGATATGCAGGCTTGTATGAGAAAATATGGAAGAAGTTTGGTCACATGATCGTTGATAAGAACCCTGGACGTGCTTATGCCTTAACAATGCAAGTAGGTATTATCTTGCGTGTCGTGAGTGATATATGCACTAGAGCCAGAAATACTGTGACTCCAGATATACTCTTTGATTGGGAGTTTAATTTGGAGAATTCAAAAAGACTTGGGTTCAATGTGAAGTGGCTTCGTAAGAAAATGAACGCTATCAAGGACTCATGTGAGAAAAACATATCCTTTCTCAATAATGCTGTGATGGAGAAAGAAGACAAGATTGCCATGCTGGATGCAGAGGAGCAAAATCCTTTTTTGCTGATTTTCTTTGATTCTTTTTTCATAATCTCTTGAGCTTCTGAACTTCTGAGAGATGTCAGGTTTTTATTTGGGTTTTGATATTAGCTGGTTTTGGATTGGTAGATGGTTAAGGATTTTCTTTTGGATTTTATAGAGATTTTCTTTAAGAAATATGAACTGATTTTGATAAATTGCTGAATTCAAATATTGATTGCAAGTATTGCAAACGTTTTGGAGGAATTGAAATACAATGAAAGAAAATCCTAAATTCCAAATCCAGACGCCATGAATGCTTCAAACGCCTAGTACCTCAAATTCCTGATAATTTCAGACAAACGCCTTAAGCCAATTCTCGTGAATTACTGGCAGGGTTTCTTCCATCTGTGTTGATCACTTTGTAGTATCCTCAAGTTATGGATTTAGCAACCATAAATGGTCCTTCCCAATTGGAGTTTCTTGCCGAGTAAAGATTGCGCTGAACTGCTTTGAGAACCAGGTCCCCTTCACAGAATTTGTTAGGTTTGGTCGTCTGCGCTTTGAATATCTTCTGTTGATTCGGAATTCCTCGTGTGGTGGGATTCCGTGGTTGTGGCACATGCGGAAACTCGTGCAGGAAGGAGTATCCCTCGTAATGTCTGTCATGCTTAGCCACATCTTCAACAATGAATCTGTTGATAGGATGATCCACTTGAAGAGATTCTGGACCCAACCATTGGGTGAAATACTGCTGAGGCGAGATTATCTACTCATAGCATTTTGCGATTGCTAAATTGTTTGCGGAGTGAACCCCTTGAACGAAATAAGCATATTTGAAAACTGATGATATGGGCACACGAGAAGGAATAATACTTTCCTGAGTGCGAAATCTCTTGACGAAAGCGTTTGGGTGTTCCTCAGGATTTTGTATAAGTTCTGTCAAGGCTTTGACCTCCTCCAGATACTCGAACGGCGAGGTATCTTCCTTCTCTTCCTCTAAGTCAGAGGTTTCTTCAGCGGAGAGATGTGTAATTGAAGGTGTCAGCGTCACCTTCCCATCATGAATCCATGTGCGTCCAAGAATCATATCATATCCTGAATCTTCTAGGATTATGTAAAACTTGGTCTCAGTGCAGACCAAATTTTCTTTGACTTTGAGGATGACGTAGCCGTACGCGTCTCTGGAAACTCCTTCGTGATATCTGATTTCCATGAGGGTATGAGTAGCTTCATGTCGAGTAATGCCAGTGGATCTGAGAGTTTTCAAATGGATGATGTTGACGGCAGTGCCGACATCAACAAATGCTCTCTTGAACTCGTTTCCTTTGATGTGCACCGTGGTGAGAAGTCCCCAGTCATACATTTCTTTGTCAGTTGCTGGAGGCTCATTGAGTGTCTCTTGAATCAACATACGCTTTCCTGACACGATGTGGTTTAATGCTGCAAACATGTCTTTCCTTTGAGCCTTTGATAAGTATAGCAATTCGCAGAGATGCTCGATTAAGGATTGAACTGCTTCTTTGACGGGATGCTCAGAGATGGTAAAGGTTCGGACTGGAAGGGGGTTTCTGTGTACTCCTTCAGTCCCCAGGTTGAGTTCTCCCGATTCTACCTTTTCTCTGAATATGCGTTTCAAAGTTTTACAATCACTTGTTGGGTGACTGACGAACCTATGAAAGTGACAGTACCGAGGATTTTCCATGGCCTCTTCAGTTGGTTCCTTCTTGACATATGGAAACTTGATTGCACCGTCTTGAATCCAGGTGTCTAGTAATTCGATAACTTCTTAAATGGAGCAGGGGAAATCAGGTGCTTCTGGATCTTCCATGTGTTGAGGAGGAGTTTGCACATTATCCTTCTTTTGTGCCTTTGAAGGGGTTGAGGAAGTATGCTTACGTTGTGGCTCAGCTTTCCATTTGCTCCCTTCCGCAAAAACATTTGTGGAAGTTTGAAGGTTGTATTGTTTGTTGATCAAACGTCTGCTGCTGCCTCTGGTCTCTTGTGGTTCTTCAGCTTTTGCAGTCTTAGTCCTTTCTAGTAGAGCAGGTGCGGTAGTTGCCGACCTCTTGGATGCTTCATGGAGTTATGAGAAAGTCTGGAACCTGAGATTCTCCAATAAGGCTATGTAGACTGGAACCATTCCGTTGATGCATAGGTCCACAAGTTGTTGTTCTGTGACATTTGGATCATGGCAATCCAATGCTTGAAGTCTGAACTTTTTCACATAATCGTTAGGATGTTCGTTGTTCTTTTGAAACATCTTTCCGAGATCAGAGAAGGTAACTTGCTCTGAAACAAAAAAGTACTTCCTATAGAAAGCATTAACCATTTCTCCCCAACTGTTGATAGCTCCTGGTGCGATGTTGTTGTACCAGGTGTATGCTCTTCCTTTCAAGGATTTTGAAAAGTCTTTGAGGCGAACAACATGGTTATGCTCATGTTCACCCAAAGCTTCTAGGAACCGAGAGACATGTTCTCGAGCATTTCCGATTCCCTTGTACAAAGTAAAGGTTGGAGAGATGTAACCTTTGGTAAGAGGAATCCTTTGAGTAGCAGCAGGGTATGGAGGTTGGTGACGATGGACATGTGGGGTCTTGCCCTTTCTACGGTTCTCCAGAAGGCGTTACAAATCCTCCCCAGTGATGAAGTTTGACGACTCCCTCGCTGATGGGTCTTCTGCAGCTTTGCGAACTTCATCGTCATCCACTATATGAATCGGAATTACCTCAGGATCGGCGTCTGAGTGTTTTTCCTTTTCCTTTCCTTTTTCTTGAGTTTTATCTGACATCTTGTCAGTGAGAGTCTTCAGATAATTAAATAGCTCTTTCTGTGTAGTATCCATATCGGTTTGATTCTGTGCAAGGGTCTCTTGCACTTTGATGAGATCAGCAATGGTAGGTGGTGGGTTTCCTCTGACTTCCTCAGGGTGTCGGCCGAACGTAGGATGACCTTCCGTTAGCATGAGGAGGAGTAATATCATCACCTCCAGTGTTAGAGGCCGGAATTGTTTCCGGGATATCCTCATTGTTGTTGTTGCTGGTGCTACCATCGTTTGTGTTGGAACCTGTAACTAACCCAGACCTAAGACCAGCCATCTTATGAAATTGTGAGATTGCAACCGAGAGAATGATCTCCCACTGTGGTGGCCAATCTGTGGATGGGGCAAAACAATTTGCTGGTTTTCACGGGATTGAGGAGACAACCGTACGGAGGAGACTCCTTGAACCGAGCGAAATGTTCAACCTCACACAGATGCACTTCAAGAAGGGAGTGCTTTGAATTCGAGAGATCAATCTGTTGTACTCCGGTCTAAACCAAGACAATGGCCGTTCCAGAGTAAATTCGGTCATAAGAGAGTATGGGTTGATCTGTAGGAGGGAAGCTGAGAAATGTGTGGAATCAATGGTAATCAAAGATTGTGGGTGTGCTATGTATTCTGAATAAGATAAGTTCCGAATGATTGAAGTTGCTCAGTTGAGAGTAATTTCTCAATTGATGAGGTGTTGATCTCATGTTGTCTGTGAGACGTGAGATTCTTCTTCTTGTTTTCAATCATGATTCAGAGACTTATTTATATTACTGGAATTGTAGACACCATAATCCCATGAAGTGTGACAGATGATGGAATCAAAGAGTGGGGAAATGGAAATCGTGTTTGAAACCAATTGCTCATCGTGCAGAGACTTGGTCGATTTTCCATCCACTACTTTGTTAACTCCTTCAACTGATTGCACGACTTGCTCACATTCCATCGTGTGTATGAACGCACGTGTCGCAGACCGCCAGACCAAAACCCTAGTTAATATCCCCCAAGTGACACGATTGACGTCTCGTGGTAAATTAGTCAGTTGTTGACTTCATGACTTTATTGGACGATGAGTCCATGTATTTGTTGAATTGAACATAATTTTGCAAAATCTTCTGAGACTCATGAATTGAACGTGTCTGTTGAGACAGAGGTATAATTCTCACGTTGAGGTGAGCAAGTATTGCTCATTCGATGAATTGTTGAATATTGAGGGTTGAACCAATATTCATTGGTTTGAGCAAATATTGCTCATCAGAACAAGTGTTGCTCATCTGATGAATTATTGGTAGCGTGACCAAAATAAAACATCTAATTTAGAATACTGGTAGTTGAACCGAGTATAATAAATGATGACCATGAGATCGTCGTAAAATTATTAGTGTTCGAATCTGGAATTATGATACTGGGACTCAGAAACCCTAATTTGATCAATTGATGACCAATCGATGGTTTATTGAAAATTTAACCATGGACTGATAGAGGGACCGACTACATGGGATTATGGATCAACCATGTAGCTCCCATATGCTCGTGTGATCAAATACCAAGATCTCCTGAAGAGTTGGTGAAAGGATGATCAAATGCTGGTTCAATCATTTCTCATATAATGCTCGTCTGAGCCTTAGGTGATAAAACCAAATTAATTATAAAGAGGTGAGGGACTGACCAAGGGGTCATGAAACCGGCCCTGGGTGGTCACGGTATCTACTGACGATCATTCTATGAAATTCCAAAATTATTTGGAAGAGTTTTGGACCTAATACGTGCAACTGCGCAAATTAGGTCAAATCGTGAAAATACGTGGGACCGGCTTCTTGCAAGCCAAAGATACAACCTTGGTCGGTCAAGGTAACATGCTCACGTCGCCAGGGTGTCTGTGTCTCAGTCCTCAGAATTTTTTTATTTTCTGGCGTGCGTTTGAGCAACCATTTGAGAAAATATGATAAAATCAGGGTTTTGCTGAAACTGAGGAAACTTCATGAGATGAAGGAAAATAATTATAAAATGAAGGAATAATGAGGCGTGGGACCGCTAAAACCAAGGCATGGCAGGCCGGCTAGTGACTACGGTCCCATGGTGCCTTTTTCTAATTTTATATTATTTTTCATGATTTTATGAAAATATCATGAAATCAAGGAGTTTTGTTAAAATTAAGGAGTTTCCTTAAAGTGAAAGAGTTTCCATGGGATCAAGGAAGCAAATAATATTAAAAAATAATAAAATAAGGGCGTGTGGGACCGGCTGAGGCATGGCCGGCCGGCTGGGGACCGGTCCCGTGCGTTTTTCCTAATTTTATATATTTTTATGTATTTTTTCCATTATTTGAAGGAATTTTCATAATTTGATAGAAATATGATCAAGGAAACCTTAAAATAATAATAAAATAAAGGGACGCGTGGGACCGGCTAGGGCATGGCCGGCCGGCTTGGGCGCGGTCCCACGAGTTTTATTAATTTTATATTATATTTTTCATGTACTTATGAAAATACCATGAGATTAAGGAGTTTTCATGAGATTAGGAAAATAATAATAAAATAATGAGGAACCATGAGGTGTGGGGCCGGCCGGGATCAAGGCATGGCCGGTTGGCCAATAATCACGGCCCCACAATGTTTTTCCCAATTTTATATTATTTTCGCGAAGGAAACACCATAAAACTGAGGAGTTTCCTCAAAACGAAGGATATTTGTTCAAATGAAAGGATTTTCATAAGATCAAGGAAAATAACAAAAAATATGATAAAAATAAAACTGGCGTGGGATTGGCCACGGCACGGCCGTCCGGCCGGTGAGCCCAATCCCTCAGCGCCTTGGTCGTTATTTAATTATTTATTATTTTCGTTCCTATTTTGCATAGGTTCATCGTTTCATCGTATTTTGAAATACTCGTTCGTGCGGTGATTGTTAGTGCATCATCGTTGAGTACACTTACACCATTTGAGTCGAGGCTTACTCCAAAGTAGCTCAGACGCCTGTGCATTGAATATTTATTACTAACCCATAGAATTCTGCTGGGAAGAACCATAGATTGAAGTAACAAAATATTGCGAAAATATTTGAATATTTTCAGAAATTCAGTGGATGAATCCAAGAATTTAACTGATGGATCTATACTAGCAGAGCAAGCTGTCTAGGAGCATTATTTATTCTGACATGAGCTTGCTGGAGCTTCATATCCTTTATAAAGTCAGAGAAAACTTGTTGTTTGTATCCTGAAGACGTTATCGCTCTATACTAGCAGAGCAAGCTATCTAGGAGCCGTCAATCTCGTGATTCTATTTAGAAATAATTACTAAAGTGTTAAGTATTCATGAGATATGCCGTTGTCCAGCCGAGAGACTACATATCTGCATGTACTCTGAGAGAAAGTATTCTCAGTCAGAGATTCGATGAGAGACTTGTGTCTCAATACTCCCGTCTGATTGCTGGATCAGAAGTTCGTATAATTATGGGTTTACGAATTTATCCTTTGTCGAAAATCCACCATCTACAGTTAGTTATTTCTTCCACGGAGGAAATCATTTCTTTTGCTGATGAAGTCTTTCACCATTCCACTAAAATGATCATCAACACGACAACCAGAAAGGAGACAGTTAGAGGAAGAACTTTTTCTATTGATTGTAGACTTCTTCTTTATCATCCTTGAGGAAGAAATTCCTTTGCATAGATGTACGTTGACTGCTTGTACTGTAATACTTTTAGTAGTGCCTCTAGTTACATGAGCCATAAAAACGTATGAGAAGGAAGAAGATAAGAAGATTAAAAGTGTCAAACCATAGTTCTTGACACAGTCTTCCACAGTTTAAGGATAAAAAAAATTGTTAGCAGGATATTTAACAAACAAAGATACATACTTGAGCCACAAGATGCAGAGCCTCAATCTTCTCAAGCTAAGAATGAGGATGCAGGTGTCTCCGAGCTCAACCAGAGACAAAGTGAGCCAGATGCTCCCCTTGCTTGTCAAGGATTGTTGCAAAAACAGGTTTCCTCCTTCTTATGACTCTGGAAGCATTGGTTTTGCACGACCTTTGATTATCCAGATTCAACATATGCATGTTCTCTTATAGTTTAGAAATTCTCTTGTTCCTCTGCTTGAATCTCCAACACGTGTTTTGAACATGATTTGCATCTCCACAAAACGAACAACCCGATGATCCTTTGTCTTGTTGAAGTGCCTTCTGTTTATTAAAACTGCCATCCTTTGTTTTCTCATGACACTTAGGAGCATAGTTGACGATACCTGCAGTCTTGATCTTAAATCCTAAACCACTGGTGTTTCCAAAGGATTTCTGACCAAATAACATTGCTGAGATTTTAAAAGAACTTCCAGATAATCGTTGAAGATCATCTTTGAGAGTATTAATCTCTTTTTCCTTTAGAAAAATGGTCCTGGTGAGTTGATCATTAAGACAATATATCTCAATATCTTTCACTTGGATTAATGATTCCAGTTTCTTCAATAAAGCTTTTAATTGAATATTTTCTTGAAGGACCTCTTTGTTCAAGAAATCGAAAATCTATGTGTCAGACTCAATTTCTGAATCAGATTTTGATTGTATGGAGGTTTCTGCTGCGAGAGATGTAACTTAACATTCAACAGACGTATTCAAGACGTCGACACAAAGAGATTTATCTTCCATGGAATCTTTAAAAGCAATAACTGACAGTGGATGTTTATCACATCTAACGCTCCTCTTTATGAAATCCTTGATCCTTTCTGTTAACAATGGTTTATTGAACTGATAATCAGATGAACAACACTCATCATCCCAAGATAAGTTAGAGGATTTACTTGTCTCAGAAACAGCGTTGAAAGCAAAGGTTTGAACAAAATTTGGATCATGAATTTTTACGTGTCCACATGAGGTATTCAAGGAGGGAGTGTTGAGGTTGTTTCCTCCATTGATGGATTGTTTCTTAGGAACGTATCTCTTGTCTTCAAATACAGTTTCTAAGATATCCAGGCTTCTTTAGACTTAGTGCAAGTAGCAACATAGTACTGAAGATCTGGGGTAAGAGCCTGTCTGATAGCATTTAATCCAAAGAAGTTTTGCATAGCAGCAAGAGATTCTTCAGGACTATAACTACCAACATCCTTTGGTATAGATACATCGTCTTTTGTATTAACCGGAGGATTATAGCCGTTAACAATACATACCCAGGTTTGAAAATCACATGCTTGAAGATAATCACACATTTCAACTTTCCATGCTGAGTAGTTTGAGCCATCAAAAACTGGTGGTATGTTAATATAGATAACACCTTTTTCCATAGAGTCAGATCGCTACAAACACAGAATTGTTAGTTCTTAAACGTGTTTGCCTGCTCTGATACCAATTGAAAAAAACGTGAGTCTAACAACACCACCCAATATTTCGCTTATAAATCTGTATGGACTAACTCCGAAATACTTTGCTAGAGAATCAACTAGACAGTCAGACTCAATCTAGATAAAAAGAATCTCAAGGAGTTATTATCTCAATCTCTCGATTTGATCTTTACTCAAGCAAATAGAAATTTGCGAGTCTTTATCAAAGAGAGATAACTTGGACGGTACCAAATACCAATGTCCAAGGATCAATCAATATCAATCAACAACCAACGGTTGGATTTCCAATTGATGATCACGAACGCACAACCTGTATTATTTCTATTATATAAAATATAATGCGGAAAAGAAATAACACAGACACCAGAAGTTTGTTAACGAGGAAACCGCAAATGCATAAAAACCCCGGGACCTAGTCCAGATTGAATACACACTGTATTAAGCCGCTACAGATACTAGCATACTACAAACTAACTTCGGACTGATCTATAGTTGAACCCCTACCAATCTCCCACTGATACAAGGTACAGTTGTACTCCTACGCCTCTGATCCCAGCAGGACACTGCGTACTTGATTCCCTTAGCTGATCTCAGCCACAACTAAGAGTTGCTGCAACCCAAAATCACAGACTTGATAATAAATGAATCTGTCTCATACAGAAAAGTCTATCGAAAGGATAAATCTGTCTCCCACAGATAAACCCTAGGTTTTGTTCCGTCTTTAGATATAAAATCAAGGTAACAAGAACCAATTGATAATCCGGACTTATATTCCTGAAGAACAGCCTAGATTAATCAATCACCTCTCTGCAATCCTTCCTGACTACACAAGCGGATTGTCGAGGAATCACAAATAGTGAGACGAAGATGTTTGTGACTTCTTTATCTTGCCTATCGTAGAACTCTCACGATCTCAAGTCAATCAATCGATTGTACTCGTACGATAGAAGATGCAAGATCAGATCACAAAACTACGATAAAAGTAGTATCGGTCTGGCTTCACAATCCCAATGAAGTTTTTTAGTCGTTAACTCGAGTTTAGAGAAGAAACTCAAGATTTAATGGATATCGACTCTGGAAAGCGCACTAGTAGCACACAGACGTGTGGGGATTAAGTTTTTCTCTAGCTAGATGTCTCATATATATAGCCTTTCAAATCAGGGTTTTGCCTTAGTTACAAAGCAAACTCAATACACCGTTAGATGAAAACCTGATTTAGATTCAAGCCAATATCTCTCAACCGTTAGATCGAAAGACATAGCTTGTCACACACACTTGGGTACACGTTTACTGGGTTTGAGAAAACCATTCCCAAACGAGTACACGTATGTTGGTTCAACGTGATAACCCAAAAGGTCAACCATATGAGCATCTCATATTAATCATGTTCTTCTTCACCATAACTAGTTCAATTGATTCAAATGAACTAGTTAAGAGTTGTTCAATTGCTATGAGATCTTGTGTACCTACACAAGACACAATTGAAACAAAGATGATTCGATTCGATTAGAATCGTCTTATGAACATTATAGACACGGTTTGCATAAAACATTCCTTAATAATTAATGTTTCATGTTCAGATCATATCTTTAGATCATAACCTCTTAAGTTCATAAAAAATTTCGCGGACTTAAGTTAATCGGTTGAGTTTTCCAAACTCAGCAGAAATTCTCGCTCGAGAACTTCCGTTAGTTCGCGGACTTGGAAAGCCAATTCCACAATCCTACCGATTTCTCTTGATCAACAAAGTTCGAAAACTTCGGTTCAAGGAAACATGGTTATATAATCTAAACTCTTATTTCAATCATTGCAACATTCTCAGAGGGCGATATTCAGTCGTGAAGAACAACAGACCGATTCACATCAGAGAAATTCTCAAAGTGATTGAAACTTTCATGACTATCATCACTAGGTGAAGATAAACCTGATCAAAGCGAAACGCTTTACCAACACATGATTTCGAGTAAAAGATAAGCAATGAATACTCAGCTCGAAATATCAAGTGTATATGATCTAGTCTATATAGCATACGACTTTTGTCTCATAAGAAGTAGGAGAAGAATAGATAGAATTTCGAGTGATAGATAAGTTCAAGTCTTCACATACCTTTTTGATGATGAAGTTCCACGGTTCCTTGGTGTAGATCTTCGTCATTGTCGTTGAATCAGCATGAAGTCCTTGAGCTCAACTACACTTTTCTTATCCTAGTCTGAGACTTAGCTAATAGGCTAGAAATCAAGACTTTATAGTTTTGATCACTAACATTGACAAACATGCTTGATATAGCAACGCATGCAAGGTTGACCAAGATATGCTCTAAAAACATAGTAACCCAAAAGGTCAACCATACGAGCATTTCATATTAACCTTGTTCTTCTTCACCATAACTAGTTCAATTGACTCAAATGAACTAGTTAGAGAGTTGTTCAATTGCTATGAGATCTTATGTAACTACACAAGACACAGTTGAAACAAAGATGATTCGATTCGATTGAATCGGCTCATGAACATTATAGCCACGGTTTGCATAAAGCATTCCTTAGTAATTTAATGTTTCTTGTTCAGAGCACACCTTTAGATCATAACCTCTTAAGTTCACAAACAAGTTCGCGGACTTAAGTTAATCGGTTGAGTTTTCCAAACTCAGCAGAAATTCTCGGTTCGAGAACTTCCGCCAGTTCGCGGACTGGGTTCGCAGACTAAGCACACAAGGGAGTTTTGGAAAATCCAGCAGAAATTCTCGGTCGAGAACTTCCGACAGTTCGCGTACTGAGTCTGCGGACTGGGTTCGCGGACTTGGCAAGCCAATTCCACAATCCTACCGATTTCTCTTGATCAACAAAGTTCGAAAACTTCGGTTCAAGGAATACATGGTTATATAATCTAAACTCTCATTTCAATCATTGAAACATTCTCAGAGGGCGATATTCAGTCGTGAAGAACAACAGACCGATTCACGTCAGAGCAATTCTCAAAGTGATTGAAACTTTCATCACTTTCATCACTAGGTGAAGATAAACCTGATCAAAGCGAAACGCTTTACCAACACATGATTTCGAGTAAAAGATAAGCAATGAATACTCGGCTCGAAATATCAAGTGTATATGATCTAGTCTATATATCATACGACTTTTGTCTCATAAGAAGTAGGAGAAGAATAGATAGACTTTCGAGTGATAGATAAGTTCAAGTCTTCACATACCTTTTTGTTGATGAAGTTCCACGGTTCCTTGGTGTAGATCTTCGTCATTGTCGTTGAATCAGCATGAAGTCCTTGAGCTCAACTATACTTTTCTTATCCTAGTCCGAGACTTAGATAATAGGCTAGAAATCAAGACTTTATAGTTTTGATCACTAACATTGACAAACATGCTTGATATAGCAACGCATGCAAGGTTGACCAAGCTATGCTCTAACAACATGGTAACCCAAAAGGTCAACCATATGAGCAATTCATATTAACCTTGTTCTTCTTCACCATAACTAGTTCAATTGACTCAAATGAACTAGTTAGAGAGTTGTTCAATTGCTATGAGATCTTATGTAACTACACAAGACACAGTTGAAACAAAGATGATTCGATTCGATTGAATCGGCTCATGAACATTATATCCACGGTTTGCATAAAGCATTCCTTAGTAATTTAATGTTTCTTGTTCAGAGCACACCTTTAGATCATAACCTATTAAGTTCACAAACAAGTTCGCGAACTTAAGTTAATCTGTTGAGTTTTCCAAACTCAGTAGAAATTCTCGGTTCGAGAACTTCCACCAGTTCGCGGACTGGGTTCGCGGACTTGGCAAGCCAATTCCACAATCCTACCGATTTCTCTTGATCAACAAAGTTCGAAAACTTCGGTTCAAGGAATACATTTTTATATAATCTAAACTCTCATTTCAATCATTGTAACATTCTCAGAGGGTGAAATTCAGTCGTGAAGAACAACAGACCGATTCACGTCAGAGCAATTCTCAAAGTGATTGAAACTTTCATCACTTTCATCACTAGGTGAAGATAAACCTGATCAAAGCGAAACGTTTTACCAACACATGATTTCGAGTAAAAGATAAGCAATGAATACTCAGCTCGAAATATCAAGTGTATATGATCTAGTCTATATAGCATACGACTTTTGTCTCATAAGAAGTAGGAGAAGAATAGATAGACTTTCGAGTGATAGATAAGTTCAAGTCTTCACATACCTTTTTGTTGATGAAGTTCCACGGTTCCTTGGTGTAGATCTTCGTCATTGTCGTTGAATCAGCATGAAGTCCTTGAGCTCAACTACACTTTTATTATCCTAGTCCGAGACTTAGCTAATAGGCTAGAAATCAAGACTTTATAGTTTTGATCACTAACATTGACAAACATGCTTGATATAGCAACGCATGCAAGGTTGACCAAGCTATGCTCTAACAACATAGTAACCCAAAAGGTCAACCATATGAGCAATTCATATTAACCTTGTTCTTCTTCACCATAACTAGTTCAATTGACTCAAATGAACTAGTTAGAGAGTTGTTCAATTGCTATGAGATCTTATGTAACTACACAAGACACAGTTGAAACAAAGATGATTCGATTCGATTGAATCGGCTCATGAACATTATATCCACGGTTTGCATAAAGCATTCCTTAGTAATTTAATGTTTCTTGTTCAGAGCACACCTTTAGATCATAACCTCTTAAGTTCACAAACAAGTTCGCGAACTTAAATTAATCTGTTGAGTTTTCCAAACTCAGCAGAAATTCTCGGTTCGAGAACTTCCACCAGTTCGCGGACTGGGTTCGCGGACTTGGCAAGCCAATTCCACAATCCTACCGATTTCTCTTGATCAACAAAATTCGAAAAATTCGGTTCAAGGAATACATTTTTATATAATCTAAACTCTCATTTCAATCATTGAAACATTCTCAGAGGGTGATATTCAGTCGTGAAGAACAACAGACCGATTCACGTCAGAGCAATTCTCAAAGTGATTGAAACTTTCATGACTAACATCACTAGGTGAAGATAAACCTGATCAAAGCGAAACTTTTTACCAACACATGATTTCGAGTAAAAGATAAGCAATGAATACTCAGCTCGAAATATCAAGTGTATATGATCTAGTCTATATAGCATACGACTTTTGTCTCATAAGAAGTAGGAGAAGAATAGATAGACTTTCGAGTGATAGATAAGTTCAAGTCTTCACATACCTTTTTGTTGATGAAGTTCCACGGTTCCTTGGTGTAGATCTTCGTCATTGTCGTTGAATCAGCATGAAGTCCTTGAGCTCAACTACACTTTTATTATCCTAGTTCGAGACTTAGCTAATAGGCTAGAAATCAAGACTTTATAGTTTTGATCACTAACATTGACAAACATGCTTGATATAGCAACGCATGCAAGGTTGACCAAGCTATGCTCTAACAACATAGTAACCCAAAAGGTCAACCATATGAGCAATTCATATTAACCTTGTTCTTCTTCACCATAACTAGTTCAATTGACTCAAATGAACTAGTTAGAGAGTTGTTCAATTGCTATGAGATCTTATGTAACTACACAAGACACAGTTGAAACAAAGATGATTCGATTCGATTAGAATCGTCTTATGAACATTATAGACACGGTTTGCATAAAACATTCCTTAATAATTAATGTTTCATGTTCAGATCATATCTTTAGATCATAACCTCTTAAGTTCATAAAAAATTTCGCGGACTTAAGTTAATCGGTTGAGTTTTCCAAACTCAGCAGAAATTCTCGGTTCGAGAACTTCCACCAGTTCGCGGACTGGGTTCGCGGACTTGGCAAGCCAATTCCACAATCCTACCGATTTCTCTTGATCAACAAAGTTCGAAAAATTCGGTTCAAGGAATACATTTTTATATAATCTAAACTCTCATTTCAATCATTGAAACATTCTCAGAGGGTGATATTCAGTCGTGAAGAACAACAGACCGATTCACGTCAGAGCAATTCTCAAAGTGATTGAAACTTTCATGACTAACATCACTAGGTGAAGATAAACCTGATCAAAGCGAAACTTTTTACCAACACATGATTTCGAGTAAAAGATAAGCAATGAATACTCAGCTCGAAATATCAAGTGTATATGATCTAGTCTATATAGCATACGACTTTTGTCTCATAAGAAGTAGGAGAAGAATAGATAGACTTTCGAGTGATAGATAAGTTCAAGTCTTCACATACCTTTTTGTTGATGAAGTTCCACGGTTCCTTGGTGTAGATCTTCGTCATTGTCGTTGAATCAGCATGAAGTCCTTGAGCTCAACTACACTTTTATTATCCTAGTTCGAGACTTAGCTAATAGGCTAGAAATCAAGACTTTATAGTTTTGATCACTAACATTGACAAACATGCTTGATATAGCAACGCATGCAAGGTTGACCAAGCTATGCTCTAACAACATAGTAACCCAAAAGGTCAACCATATGAGCAATTCATATTAACCTTGTTCTTCTTCACCATAACTAGTTCAATTGACTCAAATGAACTAGTTAGAGAGTTGTTCAATTTTTATGAGATCTTATGTAACTACACAAGACACAGTTGAAACAAAGATGATTCAATTCGATTGAATCGGCTCATGAACATTATAGCCACGGTTTGCATAAAGCATTCCTTAGTAATTTAATGTTTCTTGTTCAGAGCACACCTGTAGATCATAACCTCTTAAGTTCACAAACAAGTTCGCGGACTTAGGTTAATCTGTTGAGTTTTCCAAACTCATCATAAATTCTCGGTTCAAGAACTTCCACCATTTCGCGGACTGGGTTCGCGGACTGAGCACACAAAGGAGTTTTAGAAAATCCAGCAGAAATTCTCGGTCGAGAACTTCCGACAGTTCGTGTACTGAGTCTGCGGACTGGGTTCGCGGACTTGGCAAGCCAATTCCACAATCCTCCCGATTTCTCTTGATCAACAAAGTTCGAAAACTTCGGTTCAAGGAATACATGGTTATGTAATCTAAACTATCATTTCAATCATTGAGACATTCTCAGAGGACCTATGTAGCCGTTATTCACAGACCGATTCACGTCAGAGCAATTCTCAAAGTGATTGAAACTTTCATGACTTTCGTCACTAGGTGAAGATAAACTTGATCAAAGCGAAACGCTTTACCAACACACGATTTCGAGATAAAAGATAAGCAATGAATGCTCAGCGAAATTTCAAGTGTGTATGATCTAGTCTATATAGCATACGACTTTTGTCTCATAAGAAGTAGGAAATAGAATAGATAGACTTTTGAGTGATAGATAAGTTCAAGTCTCCACATACCTTTTTGTT
Source organism: Papaver somniferum (assembly GCF_003573695.1). Lineage (NCBI taxonomy): Eukaryota > Viridiplantae > Streptophyta > Magnoliopsida > Ranunculales > Papaveraceae > Papaver > Papaver somniferum. The sequence continues at coordinate 21,795,096 of NC_039358.1, forward strand.
CATGAAGTTCCACGGTTCCTTGTATAGATCTTCGTCGTTGTATGATGAATCGCCATGAAGTCCTTGAGCTTAACTACACTTTTCCTATCCTAGTCCGAGACTTATCTATGTAGTCCAGAAATCAAGACTCATAGTTTTGATCACTAAGATTGACAAACATGCTTGAGATATCAACGCATGCGAGGTTGACCGAGCCATGCTCTAACAATCTCCCCCTTTGTCAATTTTAGTGACAAAACTATTAATACATATGGAATACAAAAAAGATAAACTTTAGTGGCTCCTATTCCATAGTCTAATCTTCAACGTTCCCTGAAATCTTCGTCCTTCCAAGTACTCTAATGATCCCAAAGGTTGTAAGTTTAGCATCACCGTTGTTGAAGATCCGTAGATATAACAATGAGAGAAATCGAGATTCTCGATCATTATTATACAGTGTCATAGTACTATTATGTAACATCAAAGCCAATTGTATCATGACTTTAACAATAATACTATGGTGATATGTATCACTCCCCCTTAGTCAATACTCCATCTCGATCATGGAAACCACTCCCCCTTACACAATGATTCGAAAACCATATGTATTTGTAGTGTGAACTACAATATTTCTCCCCCTTTTGTCAATAAAATTGGCAAAGGTACAAGAACGGGATCATAATGAAATTTCCACAAGAGACATTTCATAGACTAAAAGAAAAAATACATACCAACTTAATTTAGATGCAATCATAAAGCCGAAGCTAAATGCATTCATCAAGGAGTTTTAAGATACAAGATAACCCCTATAAAATTCCATAGCCGCACACCCCGCAAGATATTACTATTAAGCACAAGTTCAAAAGAACTCTCCCCCATTTGATGTCATTCCCGAGAGAACAACAAGAGCGACCTTAATTTCGAAAGAAAATAAGGATTTTTTATTGGATATCAAAAACCATGAGAATGATTTTCTATATCCAAAACTCAACCAAATTAACCACAAGTAAGATTAATTTAATTTGAATACGCAACTAAATTAAACCACAAAAGTGATCAATTTAATTGAAGGTTCTCAACATAAGTAAACTCACGGAGCTACGAATAAGATAATCATACAGAGACGACTAACTTAATCGTTCACATACTCAACATAAGGAAAACCTTACGGAATATGCAACTATATTAACCAATAGAACATGATTAGTATAGCCGTTCATATACTCAACACAAGAATTTGTGGAATATATGAAAACTCAACTAGACTAATTACAAGAGAACCTATAATTAGTCCAATTAGAATACCAATAACCAAACTAATCACCGAAGTAATCAATTCAATTATTTTGGGCTCAACATAAGAGAACTTATGGAACCCCGACTAAGTTCATCATAGAAAATGACAACCTTAACCGTACATGTACTCAACATAAGAAAGAAAACTTATGGAGTACAAACTAAATAACCAAACTAGTTGATTAATTTAGTTCCTAATGCTCAACATATAGTATCTTATGGAACAACCAACAAGCCAATAAGAAAAATCAACTTAGTTGTATCGTGCTCAACATAAGACACACAATGGAGCCTTCACGGTAGAACATAATAAAATGGAACAATGAAGATCAATATCATGGATAACATACAAGGATCTATTCTATTTTCCATCATAACGATATAATAGACTTTATCCCTGTCAAACAAAAGATTTTATCCTATTTTCCATCAAATACATGATTGTATATGCATAACTTTTGTAATTGTCAAAAGTCCATTCGTCCTTTCATCAATACGAATACCAATTCATGAACGACTTTACTTTTGACCGCAATATGGGACAAATAATACATATCCCATAAAAATATTGCAATATATCAAACCATTAAAATACTGCAATAACATCATCCTCCAAATATTTTTAGAATTTAATACCAATAAATCTAAAAAATAACATAAGAAGATGAAAACAAAAATAGCTATGTGTAGTCACAATCATCGTTATTCAAAGCACTAGTTATTCTTCCAACTAATCCAAAAATAAGACATCCTAGGCGACAATGCCTTTGAGAAATTCAACATTATTCCCGAACTCCTTGTTGTCAACAGCCATTGGAACATACAGTTCGCAAAGATAGGAGTTTATATCAACGAACTGTCTTGATTGATTATGTCGTACCAGTGCTCTCTGAATTTCTAAGGACTTTGACACAAAAGTCTTTATTTCAAGAATCTCCTTTCTTACTTCCTTCAACTCATCAAGAACATCGAAAAACTTCTGAGAGTTAGAAGGTACAACCCTTGGTTTTCTTGTCCTCTTTCTTTTCAAGGACCTAGAACCAGGAGATTTCTCTTTTTCCTTGATTGATGGCTTAACAATCATATTGACATCTTTTCTCTCAATAGACACAATGCTTAGAGAACAGTTATACCAACTGATTTTTGTGGATGGAATTCACAATCTCGTAAGGAGTCTTGAGATATAAAGGATATCAAGGAGGAAAAAGGAATGTAGGGTTCAAACCTATAAACATGTTCGTGGTCGTTCAACTCCAAAACCTATGAAGAGTAGAATTGTCGATATTAACCCTTTCTTTGATAGACAGAAAAAGTTAGAGCATAGTTCGGTCAACCTCGCATGCGTTTCTATATCAAACATGTTTGTCAATGTTAGTGATCAAAACTATAAAGTCTTGATTTCTAGCCTATTAGCTAAGTCTCGGACTAGGATAGGAAAAGTGTAGTTGAGTTGAAGGACTTCATTGTGATTCAACGACAACAACGAAGATCTACACCAAGGAACCGTGGAACTTCATCAACAAAAAGGTATGTGAAGACTTGAACCTATCTGTCACTCGAAAGTCTATATATTCTTATCCTACTTCTTATGAGACAAAAAGTCGTATGCTATATAGACTAGATCATATACACTTGATATTTAGAGCTAAGTATTCATTTCTTATCTTTTACTCGAAATCATGTGTTAGTAAAGCGTTTCGCTTTGATCAGGTTTATCTTCATCTAGTGACGAAAGTCATGAAAGTTTCAATCACTTTGGAAATTGCTCTGACGAGAAAGGTTTGTTGTTCTTCATGACTGAATATCACCCTCTGAGAATGTTTCAATGATTGAAATGAGAGTTTATATTATATAATCACGTATTCCTTGAACCGAAGTTTTCGAACTTTGTTGATCAAGAGAAATCGGTAGGATTGTGGAATTGGCTTGCAAGTCTGCGAACTGACGGAAGTTCTCGACCGAGAATTTCTGCTGGGATTTCCAAAACTCGTTTGTGTGCTAAGTCCGCGAACCCAGTCCGCGAACTGGCGGAAGTTCTTGACTCGAGAATTTCTGCTGAGTTTGGAAAACTCAACCGATTAACTTAAGTCCGCGAACTTGTTTGTGAACTTAAGAGGTTATGATCTAAAGATGTGCTCTGAACAAGAAACATTAAATTACTAAGGAATGCTTTATGCAAACCGTGACTATAATGTTCATGAGCCGATTCTAATCAAATCGAATCATCTTTGTTTCAATTGTGTCTTGTATAGTTACATAAGATCTCATAGCAATTGAACAACTCTTAACTAGTTCATTTGAGTCAATTGAACTAGTTATGGTGAAGAAGAACATGATTAATATGAGATGATCATATGGTTGACCTTTTAGGTTATCATGTTGAACCAACATACATGTACTTGTTTGGGCATGGTTTTCTCAAACCCAGTAAACGTGTACCCAAGTGTGTGTGACAAGCTATGTCTTTCGATCTAACGGTTGAGAGATATTGGCTTGAATCTAAATCAGGTTTTCATCTAACGGTGGAAAGAGTTTTCTTTGTACCTAAGGCAAAACCCTGATTTGAAGGATATATAAAGGAGACATCTAGCATTGAGCAAACCTAATCCCCACACGCCTGTGTGCTACTAGTTCTCTCACTAGAGTCGATCTCCATTAACTCTTGATTTTCTTCTCTAAACTCGAGTTAACGACTTAAAGACTTCATTGGGATTGTGAAGCCAGACCGATACTACTTTTATCGTAGTTGTGTGATCTGATCTTGCATCTCCAATCGTACGAGTACAATCGATTGATTGACTTGAGATCGTGAGAGTTCTCCGATAGGCAAAATAAAGAAGTCACAAACATCTTCGTCTCACTGTTTGTGATTCCTCGACAATCCGCTTGTGTAGTCAGGAAGGATTGTAGAGAGTTGATTGATTAATCTAGGTTGTTCTTCGGGAATATAAGTCCGTATTATCAATTGGTTCTTGTTACCTTGATTTTATATCTAAATACGGAACAAAAACTCGGGTTTATCTGTGGGAGACAGATTTATCCTTTCGACAGACTTTTCTATGTGAGACAGATTTATTTATTATCAAGTCTGTGATTTTGGGTTGCAGCAACTCTTAGTTGTGGGTGAGATCATCTAAGGGAATCAAGTACGCAGTGTCCTGCTGGGATCAGAGGCGTAGGAGTACAATTGTACCTTGTATCAGTGGGAGATTGATAGGGGTTCAACTATAGATTAGTCCGAAGTTAGATTGCAGTAGGCTAGTGTCTGTAGCGGCTTAATACAGTGTGTATTCAATCTGGACTAGGTCCCGGGGTTTTTCTGCATTTGCGGTTTCCTCGTTAACAAAACTTTTGGTGTCTTTATTATTTCTTTTCCGCATTATATTTTTTATATAATTGAAATAATTCAGGTCGTGCGTTAAAGATCATCAATTGGAAATCCAACCTTTGGTTGTTGATTGATATTGATTGAACTTTGGACATTGGTCTTTGGTACCGTCCAAGTTATCTCTCTTTGATAAAGACTCGCAGATTTCTATTTGCTTGAGTAAAGATCAAATCAAGAGATTGAGATACAAAGTCTTTGATATATATTTTTATTGATTGTGTCTAACTGTCTAGTTGATTATCATAAAAAGTATATTGGAGTTTGTCCATACATATTGCTAAGCGAAATATTGGGTGGTGTTGTTAGACCCCCGCTTTTTCAATTGGTATCAGAGCAGGAAAACACGTTAAAGACCTTATAAGTCTGCGTTTGTAGCGATCTGATTATGGACGAGTCTATCTCTAATAACGTACCAGTTTAGAAATTACCAGATGATTCTAAAAGTTTGGATTCACCTGAGAGAACTGTCACATCTAAGTCAATATCCAAACATTCTCTTGATGTAAAAACTGTTGATTGGTAAACTCTCCTAGAAGAACAATTGGATGAACTTTCTGATGAAGGTGATTCAGATATTGATAGAGATGTTGATGAGGAAGTCTCAGAGTATGTTAAGTTTTTGGATTCGCGGAATATGAAGAAGATTACAACTTCTCATGTCACACCTCTTCTGACTCCTCTCTGTCGAGAAAACAAGAAATTGAGAAGATGTTACGTAGGTGTTTACTTTTCGAATCGTTCTACCGAATCGATCCTCAAGGATTCTGAGGAAAACCTACGTATGAAGTCACTTGAATGTGATAATCTTTATCAAAAGTACTTTTTGTTGGAAGAGAAACTTGTTGAATCTGAAGAAAGGTTTAACTCTCAGCAAACAAGTTTTGATGACAGAGAAAGCGCTTATCTCGCTCGAGAAAAACGCCTTGAGGCTGATTTAGCTGCTGCTCTTGATAAAATCAAGATGTTGGAAGATGACTTGAAAATTTCAATACTAGTTCAAGCAAATTAACCACTATGCTAGGAGCAAGTAAAAATCATCGTGATATACGAGGATTGGACTATAAGGGAATAGATGCTCCAAGAATTAGCAAAGAGGTAAAATTTGTCAAGGCTAGTGATTCTTCTCAACAAAAGGTTTCCACTGATGGAAAAAGTGAAATACCTTCACCGGCAGTTAAGGTTCAAAAGAGAAAAGTTTATCAACCTCTAAAACCAGCACACATGAATCCGGGTAAGAACATTCCTTATATTTGTCATTATTGTGGAAACAAAGGTCACATGGAAAAGAGATGTCGTTTTAGTATAAGGAATGAAAAACTTCATGATATTCTTGTTTGGGTGTCAAAAGAAGTTATTAAACCGGGATCATATGTTAAGGATAACACTCTTGACATTACGGGTTGTAAACGTCCAAACTTTAGGCAAAGGAATCAGTGCTGTGATAATCCTAGATTTGACTATAAACGTCATACGAAGCCTTTTCACAATCATAATGGTTATCAAAAGGATAACTTCGTAAAGACGAAGACAAGATCTTATGCTCCCAATTGGAGAAAGACTAACTTGCAAAAAATAGTCAATCCAATTCTATTCCGGAAAATCTTGAAGAGAGTAATGGGAAGAAGGTTTCGGTCGTTCCTAAACGCACTCAAAAGTGGATACCAAAGAAAGTCAATGATGTTTTTAGTGTGAAAAGGAATCATCTCCCAGAAAGTTCCATGACTATGGAGAAAGCAGTATCCATGATGCTGGAACTTAAAGAGTTCTTTGGGAAGATGGATGTGAAAGTTTCTAAAAGCGATCTCTTTCATGATAATCCAAAAGTCACTTGTGGTGAGCAAGACTTTGTTCACCCCAACACAACTTGATTGTGTTGGAAGTGCATCCTCACCAAGGAATGCCCTACTTTGTATACGGTGAGGGAAGCACAAGAATTGGGGCACACAGATTATGTTCGGTAAGGCGGTAGAATTCGATTGGATTCATCTAAAAATGTATGTCTATAAACTTGAACAAGATTTGTACTTTTATTTTGCTTAGAATACTTATAATAATCTTGCTTATCGTTCATTTCTACCTAACTTGATCTGTGTTTAAGGTTCTTAAATGTTTAGGTTTGAAAATAATAGTTAGGGATGTTTGGACTACATGGTACACATACCAAGTATGCATAACAACATTCAAAATCAAAATCCAGGGGTTTAAGTTCGCAAACCCGTATGCATACTTGACGTCAATATTCGGTAAACTTGTTTTGGCCGTAACTTCTTCGCCCGAACTCGGATTTACCTCATTCTTTTTGAATTATCTTCCTTATTGAATTCCCTTCAAAATGGAGATGAGAATTGTTGAATTTGGATGAGTTAATATTGGTATTTGTCCTGTCTCTTGTTTTTTAGTGTTTGCTCCGTTTCGTTGCACCTGTTCTCTCTTGGACTTGGGCACTGGTATTCTTGGAGAAATCATATTCTAATCTATTTTGTGGATGATACAAGAGTGATGTTGGTGAATCACAAAGAAGGAAGTTCAAGAATGGGTAGTAGTTCACATTGCTATATATTCTTGAGTGTTCACAATCATCTCATGTGAACTATGGTGCATAGTCATCAATGACTTTGTATGTTCTTATTTGTTAAGGAAATCTTTTTATACGCTTTTGGTAACCACTCTTGGTATAAATCCGTGCGAAAAAGATTGATTCTACCTTCTAAGGGCGAAGATTGTTATTGCAGTATTATTCTTTATGATTTTGTGATATTGCAATTGTTTATGGGATATGTATTATTTGCATCCGTGAACTTGAAGGTCCCATATGTTGTCAAAAGTAAAGTCGTTCATAAATTGGTATTTGTATTGATGAAAGGACGAATGTACTTTTGACAAATACAAAAGTTATGCCTATGCAGTCATTTACTTGACGGAAAATAGGATAAAATCTTTTGTATGACAAGGATAAAGTCTATTATGTCATTATGCATATAGTGATGGAAAGATAGAATATATCCTTGTATGAATTCCACGGTATTGATCTTCATTGATTCATCTTGCCATGTTTTACCGTGAAGGCTCCATTGTGTGTCTTATGTTGAGCACCTTACAACTAAGTCGATTAACATTGGATTTGTTGGTTGTTCCATAAGATGCTATATGTTGAGCATTATGAACTAAATTAATAATACTTGGTTATTTAGTTTGTACTCCATAAGTTTCTTTCTTATGTTGAGTACATGTGCGGTTAAGATGGTCATGTTCCATGATAATCTTAGTCGGGGTTCCATAATATCTTATGTTGAGCCCAAAATAATTAAATTGATTACTTCGGTGATTAGTTTGGTTGTTTGCTTTTCGATTAGATTAATTATAGGCTCTCTTGTAATTAAACAAGTTGAGTTTTCATATATTCCACAAGCTCTTGTGTTGAGTATATGAACGACTACACTATCATGTTCTATTGGTTAATGTGGTCACGTATTACGTAAGGTTTTCCTTATGTTCAGTACTTGAAAGGTTAAGTTAGTCACCTCCATATGATTAACTTAGTCGTAACTTGTTGCTCCGTGAGTTTACTTATGTTGAGCACTTTCAATTAAATTGATCACTTTTGTGGTTTTGATTTAATTGTGTATTCCAATTAGAATATTCATGGGTTTACTTGTGAGTATTTTGGTTGAGTTTGGGATATAAAATATCATTCACATGGTTTTTGGTGTCCAAATAAAAATCCTTCTTTTCTTTCGAAATTAAGGTCGCTCTTGTTGTTCCTTTGGGAATGACATCAAATGGGGGAGAGTTCTTTTGAACTTGTGCTTAATGGTAATATCTTGCGGAGAGTGCGGCTGTGGAATTTTATAGGGGTTATCTTGCGTCTTAAAACTCCTTGATGAATGTTGTTAGCTTCGGCTATAAAATTGCATCTAAATTAAGATGATATGTTGTCTTTATTTTGGTCATGAAATGTCTCTTGTGGAAATTTCATTATGAACCCGTTCTTGTACCTTTGCCAATTTTATTGACAAAAAGGGGGAGAAATATTGTAGGTCACATTACAAATACATATGGTTTTCGGATCATTGTGTAAGGGGGGGTGGTTTCCATGATCGAGATGGAGTATTGACTAAGGGGGAGTGATACATATCACCATAGTATTATTGTTAAAGTTGTGATGCAATTGGACTTTGACGTTCATAATAATACAATGACATTGTATAATAATGATCGAGAATCTCGATTTCTCTCATTGTTATAGCTACGGATCTTCAACAACGGTGATACTAAACCTACAACCTTTGGGATCATTTGAGTACTTGGAAGGACGAAGATTTCAAGGAACGTTGAAGATTGGACTATGGAATAGGAGCCACTAAAGTTTATCTTTTTTGTATTCCATATTTATTAATAGTTTTGTCACTAAAATTGACAAAGGGGGAGATTGTTAGAGCATAGCTCGGTCAACCTCGCATGCGTTGCTATATCAAGCATGTTTGTCAATGTTAGTGATCAAAACTATAAAGTCTTAATTTCTAGCCTATTAGCTAAGTCTCGGACTAGGATAGGAAAAGTGTAGTTGAGCTCAAGGACTTAATGCTGATTCAACGACAACGACGAAGATCTACACCAAGGAACCGTGGAACTTCATCAACAAAACGGTATGTGAAGACTTGAACTTATCTATCACTCGAAAGTCTATCTATTCTTCTCCTAATTCTTACGAGACAAAAGTCGTATGCTATATAGACTATATCATATACACTTGATATTTAGAGTTGAGTATTCATTGCTTATCTTTTACTCGAAATCATGTGTTGGTAAAGCGTTTCGCTTTGATCGGGTTTATCTTCATCTAGTGACGAAAGTCATGAAAGTTTCAATCACTTTGGAAATTGCTCTGACGAGAAAAGTCTGTTGTTATTCACGACTGAATATCGCCCTCTGAGAATGTTTCAATGATTGAAATGAGAGTTAGATTATATAATCATGTATTCCTTGAACCGAAGTTTTCGAACTTTGTTGATCAAGAGAAATCGGCAGGATTGTGAAATTGGCTTGCCAAGTCCGTGAACCCAGTCCGCAGACTCAGTCCGCGAACTGACGGAAGTTCTCAACCGAGAATTTCTGCTGGATTTCCAAAACTTGTTTGTGTGCTAAGTCCGCGAACCCAGTCCGCGAACTGGCGAAAGTTCTCGACCCGAGAATTTTTGCTGAGTTTGGAAAACTCAACCGATTAACTTAAGTCCGCGAACTTGTTTGTGAACTTAAGAGGTTATGATCTAAAGATGTGCTCTGAATATGAAACATTAATTATTAAGGAATGCTTTATGCAAATCGTGGCTATAGTGTTCATGAGCCGATTCTAATCGAATCGAGTCATCTTTGTTTCAATTGTGTCTTGTGTAGTTACATAAGATCTAATAGCAATTTAACAACTCTTAACTAGTTCATTTGAGTCAATTGAACTAGTTATGGTGAAGAAGAACATGATTAATATGAGATGCTCATATGGTTGACCTTTTGGGTTATCATGTTGAACCAACATACGTGTACTCGTTTGGGCATGGTTTTCTCAAACCCACTAAGCGTGTACCCAAGTGTGTGTGACAAGCTATGTCTTCCGATATAATGGTTGAGAGATATTGGCTTGAATCTAAATCAGGTTTTCATCTAACGGTTGATAAAGTTTACTTTGTACCTAAGGCAAAAACCTGATTTGAAGGCTATATAAAGGAGACATCTAGCATTGAGCAAACCTAATCCCCACACGTCTTTGTGCTACTAGTGCTCTCGCTAGAGTCGATCTCCATTAACTCTTGAGTTTCTTCTCTAAACTCGAGTTAACAACTTAAAGACTTCATTAGTATTGTGAAGCCAAACCGATACTACTTTTATCGTAGTTGTGTGATCTGATCTTTCATCTTCTATCGTACGAGTACAATCGATTGATTGACTCGAGAGCGTGAGAGTTATCCGATAGGCAAGATAAAGAAGTCATAAAGATCTTCGTCTCACTGTTTGTGATTCCTCGACAATCCGCTTGTGTAATCAGGAAGGATTGTAGAGAGGTGATTGATTAATCTAGGTTGTTCTTCGGGAATATAAGTCCGGATTATCAATTAGTTCATGTTACCTTGATTTTATATCTAAAGACAGAACAAAACCTAGGGTTTATCTATGGGATACAGATTTATCCTTTCGATAAACTTTTCTGTGTGAAACGAATTTGTTTATTATCAAGTCTGTGATTTTGGGTTGCAGCAACTCTTAGTTGTGGGTGAGATCAGCTAAGGGAATCAAGTACGAAGTGTCCTGCTGGGATCAGAGGAGTAGGAGTACAGCTGTACCTTGTATCAGTAGTAGATTGGTAGGGTTTCAACTATAGATTATTCCGAAGTTAGTTTGCAGTAGGCTAGTGTCTGTAGCGTCTTAATACAGTTTGTATTCAATATGGACTAGGTCCCGAGTTTTTTCTGCATTTGCGGTTTCCTCGTTAACAAAACTTTTGGTGTCCGTGTTATCTCTTTTCCGCATTATATTTTTTATATAATTGAAGTAATATAGGTCGTGTGTTAAAGATCATCAATTGGAAATCCAACCTTTGGTTGTTGATTGATATTGATTGATTATTGGACATTGGTCATTGGTACCGTCCAAGTTATCTCTCTTTGATAAAGACTTGAAGATTTCTATTTTCTTGTGTAAAGATCAAATCGAGAGATTGAGATATTAACTCTTTGATATATCTTTTTATTGATTGAGTCTAACTGTCTAGTTGATTCTCATAAAAAGTATATTGGAGTTTGTCCATACAAATTGCTAAGCGAAATATTGGGTGGTGTTGTTAGACCCCCGCTTTTTCAGAAAACAACAAACCTAAGAAAACACTTATTTCCTAAAGCTTGTACGTTCATGATCTTGTCTCTTTTGAACAGGCACATGAGACAAGATTTCCCAAAAAACACAATTAGTTTGTGATGTGGTGAACAACAATTTGTCCACCATTTTCCTCAAGAGAGGAATCTTCAGACTTCTGTCTATCAAAACGATTTGACCATACTTTCTTTTCAAATGGTATTACTCTATCCCTGGAAACCAACTTCTTAGGCGAAGATAAGATCCTACATACCTCAGCGGTCTTCTGAGCAAGTTTCAGCTTTCTTGCTAATCGATCTGCTCTTCGTTGGAGTTTGCTGGCGTGCCTTGTTTGGTGCTTGTATTTGTAACACCTTGATAGTTCATGTCCCTTCATCGAACAAAACGAGCACGTCGAACTTGGATAGTATTCAGGCATCTGAGATGTGCAAGAAGCTAGACATACAATAGATCCTGAAACATTACTGACATGGTTTCCAGTTAGAGAATCTTCCATCCTGATTGGGTTTCCTTCTTCTCCGAACCCATTGAGATTGATATGTGTATTGCTACAAGTATCAAAATCGATGTTTTCACCAAGGAGCCCTACACTTGATTTCCTATTTTCATCGGAATCATTGGTTTCAGACATTTCGACAAGTGTTACGGCTAGACCTTTGTTCCCAGTGTATTTTCTATGATTTGGGCATTCGTTAGCAAAATGACCAAAACCTTTACACTTAAAGCACTGAGGCATGTCCTCGTCATCAACCGCGTCAGCATCCCTGTTTTTAGGAGGTATGCGACCGTGAGGATTGTTTGATGACCTAGGTTTGTCTCTCGAAAACCGTTTACTTCTCTTCAACAAAAGATCCCTAAATTGTCTTGTGATCAAGGAGACCGACTTGTCAAAGTCTTCATCTGAAAAATCATTCTCAAACTGATCATCCTCAGAGACATGAACACTTTTACCTTTGGAAAGTAATTTAGTGCTCTTTTGTTCTTTAAAGGCAACATCCTTACCGACTTTGGATGTATGCTCATGATCAAAGATCTTTAGCTTCCCAACCAAGGTGTTTCTGGAAAGATTATTGAGGTTATTTCCTTCAACGATGGCATGCTTCTTAGACTCGTATCTAGATGGCAGCGACCTGAGAATTTTCATCACAATGTCCTTTTCAGGAATAGTCTTACCCAATGCAAAAGATGCATTAACAATTTCAGACACTTTGTGATTGAACTCATCAAATGTTTCTTCATCTGCCATTCGAAAGTTGTCCCAATCGGAATTAAGGTTTTGAATCCTAGCTTCCTTTTCACTGGTGTTTCCTTCAAATACGGTTTCTAAGATATCCCAAGCATCTTTAGACCTAGTGCAATTTGATACATGGTGTTGAAGACTTGGGGAAATGGCATGTATGATAGCATTTAACCCTTCAGAATTCTGCTTTACAGCAAAAATCTCGGTAGCATTATATTCACCAATATTCTTGGGAACAGTTCCGTTTCCAGCTGAAACAACGGGAGCATCATAACCATTCACCACATATACCCATGATTGAAAATCACGCGATTGAAGAAAAGCTCGCATAGCAATTTTTCACCACAAGTTATTGGAGCCATCGAAGACTGGTGGTACGTTAATAGAGATAGCACCTCCGTCCATAGAGTCAGATCGCTACAAACACAGACTTATTAGGTCTTAAACATGTTTGCCTACTTTGATACCAATTGAAAAAGCGGGGGTCTAACAACACCACCCAATATTTCGCATAGCAATCTGTATGGACTAACTCCGAAATACTTTGCTAGAGAATAAACTAGACAGTCAAACTCAATATAGATAAAAGTATCTCAAGGAGTTAATATCTCTCTCTTGATTTGATTTTTACTCAAGCAAAAAACAATAGCAAGTCTTTATCAAATACAAGGATACTTGGATGGTACCAAAGACCAATGTTCAAGGATCAATCAATATCAATCAACAACCAAAGGTTGGATTTCCAATTAATGATCACGAACGCACAAACTGTATTATTTCAATTATATAAAATATAATGTGGAAAAGAAATAACACAGACACCAGAAATTTTGTTAACGAGGAAACCGCAAATGCAGAAAAATCCCGGGACCTAGTCCAGATTGAATACACACTGTATTAAGCCGCTACAGAAACTAACCTACTCTAATATAACTTCGGACTGGACTATAGTTGAACCCCTATCAATCTCCCACTGATACAAGGTACAGTTGTACTCATACGCCTCTGATCCCAGCAAGATACTGCGCACTTGATTCCCTTAGCTGATCGCACCCACAACCAAGAGTTGATGTAACCCAAAATCACAGACTTGATAATAAACCGATCTGTCTCACACAGAAAAATCTATCAAAGGATAAATCTGTCTCCCACAGATAAACCCTAGGTTTTGTTCTGTCTTAAGATATAAAATCAAGGTGAACAGAAACCAATTGATAATCCGGTCTTATATTCCCGAATAACAACCTAGATTAATCAATCACCTCTCTACAATCCTTCCTGACTACACAAGTGGATTGTCGAGGAATCACAAACAGTGAGACGAAGATGTTTGTGACTTCTTTATCTTGCCTATCGAAGAACTCTCACGATCTCAAGCCAATCAATCGATTGTACTCGTACGATAGAATATGCAAGATCAGATCACACAACTACGATAAAAGTAGTATCGGTCTGGCTTCACAATCCCAATGAAGTCTTTAAGTCGTTAACCTGATTTTAGAGAAGGAAATCAGTGGTTAATATGGAGATCGACTCTAGCGAGCGCACTAGTAGCACACAGACGTGTGGGGATTAGGTTTTCTCAATGCTATATGTCTCCTTTATATAGCCTTCAAATTAGGGTTTTGCTTTAGGTACGAAGCAATCCTTATTCACCGTTAGATGAAAACTTAGTTTGTCACACACACTTGGGTAAATGTTTACCGGGTTCGTGAAAACCATGCCCAAACGTGTACGTTCATGTTGGTTCAACATAGTAACCGAAAAGGTCAACCATATGAGCATTTCATATTAACCTTGTTCTTCTTCTTCACAATAACTAGTTCAATTGACTCAAATGAACTAGTTAGAGAGTTGTTCAATTGCTATGAGATCTTATGTAACTACACAAGACACAATTGAAACAAAGATGATTCGATTCTATTGAATCGGCTCATGAAAATTATAGTCACGATTTGTATAAAGCATTCCTTAGTAATTTAATGTTTCTTGTTCAGAGAACATCTTTAGATCATAACCTCTTAAGTTCACAAACAAGTTCACGGACTTAAGTTAATCGGTTGAGTTTTCCAAACTCAACAGAAATTCTCGGTTCGAGAACTTCCGCCAATTCGCGGACTGGGTTCGCGGACTGAGTTCGCGGACTAAGCACAGAAACGAGTTTTGGAAAATCCAGCAGAAATTCTCGGTCGAGAACTTCTGACAGTTCGCGGACTGAGTCGGCGGACTGGGTTTGCGGACTTGGCAAGCCAATTCCACAATCCTCCCGATTTCTCTTGATTAACAAAGTTCGAAAACTTCGTTTAAAGGAATACATGGTTATGTAATCTAAACTCTCATTTCAATCATTTAGACATTCTCAGAGGACGCTATGTAGCCGTTATTCACAGACCGATTCACGTCAGAGCAATTCTCAAAGTGATTGAAACTTTGATGACTTTCGTCACTAGGTGAAGATAAACTTGATCAAAGCGAAACGCTTTACCAACACACGATTTCGAGATAAAAGATAAGCAATGAATGCTCAGCTCGAAATGTCAAGTGTGTATGATCTAGTCTATACAGCATACGACTTTTGTCTCATAAGAAGTAGGAGATAAAATAGATAGACTTTTGAGTGATAGATAAGTTCAAGTATCCACATACCTTTTTGTTGATGAAGTTCAACGGTTCCTTGTATAGATCTTCGTCGTTGTATGGTGAATCGCCATGAAGTCCTTGAGCTTAACTACACTTTTTCTATCCTAGTCCGAGACTTAGCTATGTAGGATAGAAATCAAGACTCATAGTTTTGATCACTAACATTGACAAACATGCTTGAGATAGAAACGCATGTGAGGTTGACCGATCTATGCTCTAACACATAGGGAAGGAAAATGTAGGTGACAATGTATCTGAGAATGTATCAAATGTAGGGGATAATATAGGAGTTGTTGCTGAGGAAGTTGATCCTGATGTAGGTGTAGATGAGAGTGTTGGGCTAGATAGTAGGACTCATGTTGATGCTGAAACCAGTAGAAGCAAGAAAAATAAATTTTTATATGAGCGTGCTAGAGCACCATTATACCCTTCATGTCCTAACGGTAAGACAACATTGTATGCTGCCGTAAAGCTGAATAACATTAAGACTCATTATGGGGTTTTCAAACAATGGTTGCATTGCGTTCTTAGAATTGATTAAGGAGTTACCTCCCGAAGAAAATACACTGCCTTCTAAGTACGCAGATATAAAAAACATGATCCAAAAGCTAGGAATGAACTATGTAACTTATGATGCCTGCATAAATGATTGCATATTATATTGGAAGGGTCATGCATCCTTAGTGAAGTGTCATGTTTGTTAAGAACCTAGGTATAAGACGGTTTTTAATGATGAGAGGAAACTGACCACAGTTGCTCAAAAGACGTTAAGTCATTTTTATGTGATTAAAAGGCTGCAAAGGTTTTATAGCGAACCATGGATAGCAGAGGCAATGACTTGGCATTCTAGAGCCAAGTCAGATATAAACATTATGCGTCATTCTGTCGATTCTTCAGCTTGGCCATGTGCAGATAGCTTCTCTACTGAGTTTTCTAAGGAACCGAGGAGTGTTACACTTGCCATATCAACTGACGGGTCAACCCGAATGGATGTTTCGGTACCGCTCATAGTTGTTGGTTGGTGATTATGCAACCTTTAAATTTAGCTCCTTCCTTGTGTATGAAGCATGAATTTTCATTGTTGGTGTTGTTGATATCAGGCCCTAGAGCACCTGGTAAGGACATAGATGTTTACTTACAATCTCTTATAGATGAGTTGAAGCAGTTATGTAATGAAGGTGCATTAACGTATGACTCATTCACTAAAACTGAGTTTGTAATGAAAGCAAGATTACTATGGGATATACATGATTTTCCTGTATTGGGTACTTTGTCTGGATGTGTAACTCATGGCTATTATTCCTGCCCTGCTTGTGGAGAAGAAACAGATGCCGAGTATTTGCCAATCAGTAAGAAAATTTGTTATATGGGACACTGTAGATGGCTGCCGTCAAAGCAAAAGTATCGAGATGATAAAAAGAATTTTAATGGAGTGGTAGATCATCGTCCAGCACCGTGGCCACTAACAGGTCTGCAAATATAAGAGATTGTTCGTAATATCAGAACTAAGAAGGGTAAGGGGAAATAACCATCGACAGCAAGTCTGAAGCGTAAAAGGAAAGCTGAAGGGGAAAATGAAGATGCTGCTAATGTAGAAGATGAGATAAGTAACCACTCATTATTTTCGCGGAGGTCAATTCTTCATGATTTGCTGAATTGGGGTTCAAACGCGATCCGACGTATTACTGATGTTATGCATACAGAGAAGAACATCACAGAGCATATACTTAATACTTTGATGGGAAATAGCAAGTATAAAGATGGTCCTGCTATGCTTAAAGATATGTAAGCAATGGGGGTTAAAAAGAAGTTGTGGATGAAAAAGGATGATGTTACTGGTAAAAAATCTATGGAAAGTGGTACTTTTGCCCTGACTAAGAAGGAGAAAGTTTATTTCTGTACTATTTTGAAGAACTTAAGGGTTCCCTCCAGATTCTCTTCCAATCTTCACAACTGTGTCAGCGTGAATCCTCCCGAGCTAAAGAACTTTAAGTCTCACGATTACCATGTTGTTATGCAACATATATTACCATTGTTGATTCATACCACAACTTCACTACCTAAGGAGATACGAGTTTCTCTTCTCCGGATCAGTATCTTCTTCAACGTTCTGTGTGCGAAGGTTATCAACTGAGAACATCTGTTAAGAGCTAAAGTTAGTATGATTGAAGCAATGTGTGTGTTTTAAAAAAAAATTCCTCCTTCATTCTTCGTTATCAGTATTCACCTGATGGTTCATCTAGCAGAAGAAGCTTTGATCAGCGGTCCGGTCAGATTCAGGTGGATGTATCCCTTTGAGAGGTAATCACCACAACTGACTTTGTTTTTTTTTGTTTTTTAGTTTTTTTTAATGTTTTGAGTGTTTTTTTAACTGAACTATTATCTTTTCTTACTGATATTTGTAGGTTAATGAAAGGTTTCAAGGGATTAGTGCACAATAAAAGGTACATTGATGGGTGTGTTATACCACTGTTCGGTTGAACCCACAAAGCGTTGGCATGTCAAGATTAGTTGTCATATTTAGTTCCAAAACTCAAGTGTCTTAATATGTAAACTACAATCCACTTCGATAGGTTAGACTAGAAATGATAGAAGTATTGTGCCCCAGTTACTCACAAATATCTGAAGATTGATTGAAGACAACAAAGACATCATCCTCCAACTTGAGGTTAGTAACTATGACTTGACTTGTTCCATATCTATCTTGTGTCTTTCAAATATTTTAGATTGAGAACATAACATGCAAAATTATATTTTGATGATCAAAGTGTCAAGGAATTTATTGAATTACGAAGTATAATGTTTATCTTTTGAACTTCGTAGATATGACACCGACATAGTCCTTTGGATGCTATTATGACTATGTATATGGGTAAAGGTGAAGATTTCATCCTAAGAAACAATTTTTACATTTGTTTAAAGGAACTAAATTCATGAACTTGTTTTGTGAATCGAAAGGGAAATCGCTAGGCTTACATATCTTTTGAAGTACCAATATGTGTGATTAGTATAACCGCTCATGACTTGTTTATGTTCTTGGTAAAACTATTCACAAGGCCTGACTTTTGTATCGGTATGAATTTTTATTAGTGAAACCGATCTTAAGTAAACACCTGAGATGGTATGATCTATTTGTTGTAATTGGTATGATCAACTCTAGGCAAAGGGGAACCCATCCTAGTAAGAGCTGCAACAAGGGGGGACCTATCATAGTAAGAGGTGCAACAGGGAGAACTCATCCTAGTAAGAGGTGCAACAGATCACAAGAAGTCTCAACCCAATCCAAGTACGTTTTGTGTTTTTAACACAAAAATTTATCCAAAAATATATTTTCGAATTTTCTATTATTCTAGAAATATTAGAGATAACAAAAATATATTTGGTTAATGTGGATACGTGAATAATGTCAACATTAAGATTTTAGCATCTTATTCACAGGAATTATGAAAACCAAATTTTGCTATTTATTGCATATCTTGAGAATATTTTCGGTTTTGGAAATTCCTTGGTGTCCAAACTTCCTTGATCTATAAACACCTAAGTTTTCATCTCTAGCAAACTATCCTAAGAGACAGTAAAACTACCTAGTTGCGTTGTTACTGGTAGAGCCGTCTATTCGGAGAGGAAAGTACCCTAATTAGGCGAAATCTCTTACGACAGCTAACCTAAAGACTTTTGTGGGATCAAGAAGCTCTACGAGTACCGTTGGTGGGAAACTAGAAGATTGCATTGTTATTTTAGTTTTCGATTATTGATTTGTTTGACTAACGGTTGTTGAATCTTTGATTTCACCTAGTTTGTTTATTCTAGAGAACCTTCTCTTCTGATATAAGGCTTACTCAAACTAGATCAAAGACCAATGTTACTACGGATCTAAGTCTTTCTATATCCGTAAGATAGATTCATTGATTTTCCATTGTTAACAGACTCCGTTCTGTGCGACAAATCAATAAGGAATCAAGTTTGTTGTTGCAGGTTGTTACTTTGAAGATTAAATCGAAGATTGAAGACTTTGAAGATTTGAAGACTTTTGTTCTTGTGTTTTGATCTTGGCGTAACTTTCTGTGACTTGATTTTCCGGGATTAAAGAGGTTGTTTATTTTCAATAAACATAACCCTTTTTAAGATCAACAAGTAGTTTGTGGTTTTATCATAAACCTTGAAATCAAGACTGATTATTTCGGTAATCATTCTCTTGTTTGATCATGTTACCGAGGAACTTCGGATCTGGTAATAGGTCTTAAAAATAGAAGATCCTTAACCGTGCTTATATCATATATTTCGGTATTGTGATTATAAAGTGAGTTTTGTTACCAAACAATTTATCCTTTACTGTTTGGAATACGATCCAAAGGAATCTTGTCTGATTGAAAGATTGAACCATTAAGAAGATATATTAGATTTAAGTCCTAAAGAGAATGCATGTTCTTCTAGGATATCTAGTATCAAATATCTATTGAGAACTTCAGTTCTGCTGGATATTATCAAAACAAATATCTATAGAGAACTTCGGTTCTACTAGATATAGTCAAAACAAGAATACTGCTGAAGCTAAGTAACTAGGATTTTAGATTACTTAGTATTGTCTACACGAAGTTGCAGGCTTACTTTTTGTAGCGTCTGAATTCATTGAGTATTCAAATCTGGACTAGGTCCCGGGGTTTTTCTGCATTTGCGGTTTTCTCGTTAACAAAATTCTGGTGTGTGTGCTTTACTTTATTTCCGCATTATAATTGTTTTTATATTATAATTAAAGTAAATACACATGTACGTTAACTAGGAACTTGATATTTATCTTATAAGGTTTTACTGTTATCAAGTGAACACTTTGTTGTTGTATTGTGTCGATTTCATATCCATAGATGATCACACAAAGTGTATTAGATTTCTCCACTTGACTTTTATATTCTCACATTGTTAGGCCAGTTCGGACTAACCCTATTTCAAGTGGACATTGTGTTGAAATATTCCTTGAGTGATTGTATCTCCAAGAGGTTTATACACAGTGGGTCTTGTATAGGTTGTGATCAAAATAAAAGATTGTGGTGTATTTGGGTACCCTCGTCTTTTCAATTGGTATCAGAGCAGGAAAACATGAAAAGATCTAACAATATGTGTTTGGTGTGATCCAACCTATAAGTTTTGAATCAAATGGTTTATTCAGTTAACGTACCTTCAGGGTTTGATGGCTCAAACTATCTATGGTGGAAAATGGCTATGCAGTCTTTTCTTAAATCTCATGACTTTAACACTTGGGTTTTAGTTATTTATGGGTATGAACACCCAAAAGTACTGGTCAAAAACTCAACCACTGAGTTTAGACTAAAGGAATTGAAAGAATTCAATAATGAAGAAAAATTGCTTTCGAAGCAAAATTCTTATGGATTGAACGCCATTATACATGTTGTAACTCGAGACCTCCATCATCATGTAACCAAGTGCAAAACATCAAAGGAGGCTTGGGATATTCTTAATATCGTATTTGAAGGGAATGCCTCTGAAAAAGAAGCAAGGCTTCAAACCCTAGCTTCTAAATGGGAAAACCTTCGTACGGATGAAGACGATACCTTTGATGAGTTTGATCAAAAACTTTATGAAATAGTAAATGCCTCTCACGCTTTAGGAAAAACTATTCCAGATAAAGATATTGTGTGTAAAACTATGAGGTCTTTACCACCAAGATACGAATCTAAAAAGCATGCCATAATGGAAGCAAATGATCTTTGCACACTATCTAGAAGCGCTCTAGTTGGTAAATTAAAGATCTTCGACCTTGAATACCAATTCAAGAATGAAGAGGGTATTACCCTTAAAGCTGTAACTAAAACTTGTTCTTCGGATACAAAAACCGAGAATTGTAGTGTTGATACAACTGCACGACAATTTACAAAGTTATTAAGACAAAAGAAAATGACTTTTTCAAAAGATGCATCTTCTCCTTCTCAAAAATTACATAAATGTGTAGAGAATAGAGAAAAAAATTATGGTGATAGCCTTAATTGTTCCAAGCATCAAGAGAACAAAGCTTTCACAACAATTGCTGAATGCACACCTGAAAAGGATACTGAAGTAACTTCAGAAACAAAGGAACTTGAATGTGATAGACTTTGTAAAGAGAATGAAAGTCTGAAAAAGGAACTTGATATTCTATATAAGGATATAAAAAGTGTAATCAATGGTCAAAATTATCTTGAAGTCTTGGAAGAATACAAAAAACAAATTGAAAAAGGTGATGATCGAGCAGCTCCAGAGCCAAAGACACTGAACTGTGATCTTCTTGAAGAGAATGAAAGACTAAAAAGGGAACTTGATGAATTGGAGAACGATATAGAGACTATTGGTGCTGGTAATTATCTTGAATGCATGAAATGTTACTGAGAGCAAATAGAAGAAAGTCATGATCGAGAAATGAAGCTATACACAGAGTTGGAGAATCTAAAGAACACCAAGGTAAGTAATTCTACCGAATATGAAATAGATTATAAAGTTCAAATTGATAAATTTAAGGTTGATTTAGATAATGCTCTCGAAAAAATAAAAATTTTGGAGAAAGAGAATACGAGTCTAAAAGCGGACTTGAAAAAGTTTGATAGTAGCACAAAACAACTTGACTCAATTTTGAAGTCAACTAGAGTTCCTCGTGACACTCGAGGATTGGGCTACAAAGGTAAACAAACTTTGAATGCTAAACAGGAGACAAAGTTTGTAAAGCCTAAATACTCTTCTGAAGAAATTGCTTCAAAAGTTGCCACAAAAGATTGCTCTTCCATTAAAGAAAAATCTGTAGCACCCTCATCTTCAGCAAAAGATGGAAAACGTAAATTCCGTCAAACTCCAATAAAAGTGGATCCACAACAAGGTACCACTAAACTACATGATTCGTGTGTAGCTAAGCATTGCCTTTATTGTGGAAATAAAGGACACTTGTAAAGGGGATGAAGATTCCGTAAAAGTAATGAGAAATCCATAGATGCACGCATTTCCGCAAAATTGGCTGAACTCAATAATGCCCCTCGTGGGAAATCAGGTCATTATTGTCCTAAAAATGAGCAAAAGAATTATTATAATCATAGTTCAAAGTCTACTTATCAGGCTTCTACAAAATTTTCTCATAATCGCTCGAGAGATAACTTGGTAAAGACCAGATCTGATGTTCCAAATTGGAAAAAGGCTAACTCTCAGAGTTTTCAACATTTCAGTTACCCTAATGTTTCCTCAAGAGATTCATCTTGGATTTCAGGAGGAAATAATAGGAAGAACAAAGCTGCTCCTGTAAAACCCATTTCTAAATGGAGTCCAAAGTCTTCTCTAAAGACAACCAGGAAAGTATCAAAAGATAGTCACAATGATGACACTCGAATGATAAGTTTCAATACTCATGACATTTAGAATATTGTGCTAAACATTCTTGATCAAATGAATGTAGCTCCATGTCGTTATCATTATATGAGATAATTAGGTCTCATATCGGTTACCTTTTTATGATTTTGTGACTATTGATTTAGTGAATTTCATATCTAACCTTTTGGGTTGCTTAATCAAATAATCATAAAAGGATGATGACAATTAATCTCATATGTGAGTCACGATTATACTATTATCAATTTATTTCTCATAAGTTGTGTATATAGTATACGTATGAGTCTTTGGTATTAGCTTATTACTATTGGCACGTAATAGTTAAAACCATTTCAACCTTTCTCTGGTAAAGGTTGCTTTTGTTGTTCTTATGTCTTTGCAAAAGGATGAGAAAAAAATGAGGAAAAGAGGATGCGAAATTTGAGGTAACAAATTTGTTAGTTAATCATTTTCCTGTTTAAGAAAAGCATGATTTTTTTTTTTTTGCTTTTGCTTAACAAATTTTCGGTACAATTGATGTTTATTCCATTATTTGTGTATGGATGTTTGTGTGTGATTCTATTGTTTCCGGTTAAGAAAAACTATTGTTATCCTTCTTTATGGTTTGGTATCAATTGTTTAGGCTTACGAAACTTCGGTGCAATTACGATGCTTTATTGTCTATGATTGTTTCAATTGCTTCCGGTTAAGATAAATAATTATGCAAGTTGATTTATTTGGTTTGTATGAATTGTTATGGCTTAACAAAATATTTTCGGGATCATTTGTTTAGTCCAATTGGATCCCGCACAAGAGAAACTAAGTTAATTATGATCTTAGTTGGACTTATCAAAGTGGAGGATTCAGTTATTCAAGTCTAACTGAATGCCTTAACAAGAATTACTAGTTAACTAACCTAGTATTTGTCTTGGATGGAAGGTCTAAGTTATTAGAACCTGATGAGAAAAATAGAGTTAATTCTGATCTTTATTTTGGCCTTGTCAAAACAAGCGATTGTACTTGTACAATCGGTTTAGTAAAAGAACTAAGGTGCTTAGGTCAATTTTGAATTTGGTAAACTATTAAAGAAAATTGCTTCGGGCAATTGTTTACTTGATAACATATTAAAACCAAATTCCTTTTGTAGTTTCGGTTTTGATAATTAGTTATCTAAAATGATGTGCCAAACCCTCGTGATTAACTCTTATAGCTTTGCAAGTCTTTTATGATTTGTAAGATCCTTTCGGTTTGTCCTTATTTGCTCGTACCTTTGTCATTTTGTGACAAAAAGGGGGAGAAATATATGGAGAAAACAAGTGATGTTTGATTCACTAAGGGAAGGGAAAATGGTGCTAAAACGTTTTATCTAACGAAAAGAATGACAACACGGACTAAGGGGGAGTAACATATCATGTGATTGTATTTATGAGGAACTACATGAAATAACAAAGACGTGCGGATTGAAAATCTACCTATCTTACCTTTAGGGGGAGTAGTATAGCTTTTTTATCATTATGTCAACATTGACATTTATTTTTGAATACATGCAGATTAGTATGAGTTATTTTTGTAATCCGTTTATCTCCATATGTAATAGAGTTTTGTCACTAAATTGATAAAGGGGGAGATTGTTAGAGCACTTCTCGGTTGAACCCACCAAGCGTTGGTATGCCAAGATTGGTTGTCAAATTTAGTTCCAAAACTCGAGTCACTTAATATATAAACTACAGTCAACTTCGATAGGTTAGACTAGAAATGATGGAAGTATTGTGCCCCAGTTACTCACAAAGATCTGAAGATGGATTGAATACAACAAAGACATCATCCTTCAGCTTGAGGTTAGTAACTATGACTTGACTTGTTCCATATCTATATTGTGTCTTTCAAATATTTTAGATTGAGAACATAACATGCAAAATTATATTTTGATGATCAAGGTGTCAAGGAATTTATTGAATTACGAAGTATAATGTTTATCTTTTGAACTTCGTAGATATGACATCGACATATTCTTTTGGATGCTATTATGACTATGTATATGGGTAAAGGTGAAGATTTCATCCTAAGAAACAATGTTTACATTTGTTTAAAGGAAGTAAATTCATGAACTTGTTTTGTGAATCGAAAGGGAAATCGCTAGGCTTATTGGTATTGTTATTCATTACATATCTTTTGAACTACCAATATGTGCGATTAGTATAACCGCTCATGAATTTTTTATGTTCTTGGTAAAACTATTCATAAGGCCTGACTTTTGTATTGGCATGACTTTTTATTAGTGAAACCGATCTTAAGTAATCACCTGAGATGGTATGATCGATTTGTTGTAATTGGTATGACCAACTCTAGGCAAAGGGGAACCCATCCTAGTAAGAGGTGCAACAGGGGGAACCCATCCTAGTAATAGGTGCAACAGATCACATGAAGTTTCAACCCAATCCAAGAACGTTTTGTGTTTTTAACACAAAAATTTATCCAAAAATATCTTTTCGAAGTTTCTATTATTCTAGAAATATTAGAAATACCGAAAATATATTTGGTTATGTGGATACGTGAATAATGTCAACATTAAGATTTTAGCATCTTATTTATAGGAATTATGAAAACCGAATTTTGCTATTTGTTGCATATCTTGAGAATATTTTCGGTTTTGGAAATTCCTTGGTGTCCAAACTTCCTTGATCGATAAACACCTAAGTTTGCATCTCTAGAAAACCATCCTAAGAGCCAGCAAAACTACCTAGTTGTGTTGTTACTGGTGGAGCCGCCTCTTCGGAGAGGAAAGTACCCTAATTAGGCGAAATATCTTACGGCCACTCACCTAAAGACTTCTGTGGGATTAAGAAGCTCTACGAGTACCGTTGGTGGGAAACTAGAAGATTGCATTGTTATTTTAGTTTTCGATTATTGATTTGTTTGACTAGTTGTTGAATCTTTGATTGCACCTAGTTTGTTTATTTTTGAGAACCTTCTCTTCTGATATAAGGCTTACTCAAACTAGATCAAAAATAAACGTTTCTACGGATCTAAGTCTTTCTAGATCCGTAAGATAGATTCAATGATTTTCCATTGTTAACAGATTCCGTTCTGTGCGATAAATCAATAAGGAATCAAGTTTGTTGTTGCAGGTTGTTACTTTGAAGATTAAATCGAAGATTGAAGACTTTGAAGATTTGAAGAATTTTGTTCTTGTGTTTTGATCTTGGTGTAACTTTCTGTGACTTGATTTTTCGGGATTAAAGAGGTTGTTTATTTTCAATAAACATAACCCTTTTTAAGATCAACAAGTGATTTGTGATTTTATCATAGACCTTGCAATCAAAACTGATTATTTCGGTAATCATTGTCTTGTTTGATCTTGTAACCGAGGAACTTCAGATCTGGTAATAAGTCTTAAAAATAGAAGATCCTTAACTGTGCTTATATCATATATTTAGGTATTGTGATTATAAATTGAGTTTTGTTACCAAACAACTTATCCTTTACTGTTTGGAATATGATCCATAGGAATCTTGTCTGATTGAAAGATTGAACCATTAAGAAGATATATTAGATTTAAGTCCTAAAGAGAACGCATGTTCTGCTAGGATATCTAGTATCAAATATCTATTGAGAACTTCTGTTCTGCTAGATACTATCAAAACAAATATCTATAGAGAACTTCGGTTCTGCTAGATATAGTCAAAACAAGAATACTGTTGAAGCTCAGTAACTAGGATTTTATATTACTTAGTATTGTCTACACGAAGTTGCAGGTTTACTTTTTGTAGCGTCTTAATTCATTGAGTATTCAAATCTGGACTAGGTCCCGGGGTTTTTCTGCATTTTCGGTTTCCTCGTTAACAAAATTCTGGTGTGTGTGCTTTACTTTATTTCAGTATTATAGCTGTTTTTATATTATAATTAATGTAAATACACTTGTTCGTTAACTAGGCACCTGATATTTACCCTATAAGGTTTTACTGTTATCAAGTGAACACTTTGTTGTTGTATTGTCTCGATTTCATATCCATAGACGATCACACAGAGTATATTGGATTTCTCCACTTGACTTCGATATTCTCACATTGTTAGGCCAGTCCGGACTAACCCTATTTCAAGTGGACATTGTGTTGAAATATTTCTTGAGTTATTGTATCTCCAAGAGGTTTATACACATTGGGTCTTGTATAGGTTGTGATCAAAATAAAAGATTGTTATGTATTTGGGTACCCTCGTCTTTTCAGGGTGCATTGCAAGAGGATATATACTGCGAGAAGCTAGCTTGTATTGTATAGAGGAGTTGTCCAAAGATGGTGATGGTACTCACAAGCATACTCGACAAGATGCCTTTAAGTAATGCTAAGAATATTACTTTAACCCAAGTTCAGTTTGAACAAGCTCACAAGTGGATTCTGTATAAGTATGTCGGGTTGTATGAGTGGCAAAGGTACAATTTCTGCTTTCACACCTCTGAGCTGTTGTTTTGTGGATGAAGTAAATCATAGAACAAAAAAACAACAACTTACAATCATGTTTCTTGGATTTAACCAGAGTTTGTTTATGCGTGATTAATATGTAGTTAGTAATTCTGAATGAAATTATTAACTTCTCTTTTTTGTCTTATTTTGTTTGATCTTAATATTTGTTTCCTAAAAAATAGTAAGGTGAGCATGTATTGCAACTGAATTGCACTGCATTACTTGAATTGGGCCAAATATGGTCATGAATGGTGGATTCACATAGTCACTGGCTTTATTTAAGCCTGAGAATGAACTAAATTATAGAACAAGTGCAATTTCTACTTTCATAATTAATGTGTAGTTGTTACTATTTCCACAATCGAGACTAAGAGACTGAGTTATTGAATTATGTTTGATTGTAGGAAGTACGATTCTTATGTTGACAGAGCCAAGTCTAATGGTCAGAGAAATAGTCCGTCCAATGACCTTAAAGAGTTGGATGGCTTGGTCACACGACGAGGTAATATACTAGCCTCAATTCTTGTTTATAGTAAAATAAATTGCGGTCTTGAATGTGTAATTGACTCACAGATTACAATTTGCAGTTGTTAGAAGCTAATGATGTGGATTCAGTACTTTGGCGACTAGTGAAGGGACCTCTTGGTAGAGCATGGCTCGGTTGAACCCACCAATCGTTGGTACGTCAAGTTTGGTTGTCATATTTTAGTGAATCAAAACTCATGTTTGTAGATGGGGAAAATCGATTTGCTGGTTTTTAAGGAATTGAGGAGACGACCGTGCGGAGGAGACTCCTCGAACCGAGCGAAATGTTGAACCTCACACAGATGCACCGCTGCAAAGGGGGTGCTTTAGATTCGAGAGATCAATCTGTAGTACTCCGGCCTAAACCAAGACAATGACCGTTCCAGAGTAAATTCGCTCACAAGAGAGGATGGGTTGATCTATAGGAGGGAAGCTGGGAAATGTGTGGAATCAATGGTAATCAAAGATTGTGGGTGTGTGAATTATTAATATGATAAGCTCTGAATGATTGAAATTGCTCAATTGTGAGTAGTTGCTCAATTGATGAGTTGATGATCTCGTGTTGTCGATGAGACGTGAGATTGCTGATACTGTTAATGATGATGATTCAATCATGATTCAGAGACTTTTTTATATTGCTAGAATTTTAGACACCATGATCCCATGAAGTGTGACAGTTGATGGAATCAAGGAGTGGGGAAGTGTAGATCGTGTTTGAAACCAGTTGCTCAACATGTGGAGACTTGGTCGATTTTCCACCCACTACCTCGTGAATTCCTTCAACTGACTGCACGACTTGCTCACATTCCATCGTGTATTTGAACACACGTGCCGTAGACCGCCAGACCAAAACCCTAAGTGATATCCCCCTCAATCGTCTCGTGGTATGTTAGTCAATTGATGACTTCGTGGTTTGATGGGGACGATGAGTCCATGTAGTTGCTGAGTGTCGACATGATTTTTTGAAACTCATGAATTGAACATGTCATGAGACAGAGGTATAATTATTACGATGAAGTGAGCAAGTATTGCTCATTCGATGGATCGTTGAATATTGATTGTTGAACCAATATTCCTTGGTTTGAGCAAATATTTATCATCTGAGCAAGTGTTGCTCATGTGATGAATTGTTGAATATTTGATCGTCTGAGCATGTGTTGCTCATCTGATGGATTATTGGCAGCGTACCAAAAATATTAATTAGAATACTGGTCATTGAACCGAGCATAATTAATAAAATTAATGACCATGAGGCCGTCGTAAAATTATTAAGGTTGGAATATGGAATGATGATCCTTGGATTCAGAAACACTAATTTGATCAATTGATGATCAATTCATGGTTCGTCAGAAGTTTAACCATGGGACGAAGGAGGGAGAGACTACACGGGACCATGGATCAACCATTTAGTGTCCATATGCTCACGTGAGAAAATACGAAGAACTCCTGAAGAGTTGACGATTTGTTGGTGGAAGAATGATTAAATGCTGGCTTAATCATTTATTCAAAAATGCTCGTCTGAGCCTTAGGTGAGAAAACCTAATTAATTATGACGAGGCGAGGGACCGACCATGGAGTCATGAAACCGGCCCTGGGTTGTCACATGACCGCCTGACGATCACTTCATGAAAATCCAAAGTGTTTGGAAGAGTTTTGGACCTAATACGATGATTATGCAAATTAGGTCAAAACTGTGAAAATTGATGGGACCGGCCTCCGTGAGCCAAAGAGCCAATCTTGGTCGGTCAAGATAGCGTGCTCGTGTCCCCAAGGCGTCCGCGTCTCAGTCCTGAGAATTTTGATATTTCCTGGCGTGCAATTGAGCATCCATTCGAGAAAATATGCCAAAATTAGGGTTTCGACGAAACTGAGGAAAACACCATGAGATGATGAAAAATAATTATAAAAAAAGGAATGAGGAGGCGTGGGACCGCCGTGGTCAAGGCATAGTCGGCCGGTCGCGACCACGGTCCCGTGGTGCCTTTTCCTTAATTTTATAAGTACGCATATCCATACGCATACTTAAGCTGGTTATTTTATCAAATCGGTATGTTCATGAACTTAAACATTTAAATCATAAGGAATGTAATCTTTGCAAACCGTGGCTATAATGTTCATGATTGATTCAAGTGAATCAAACCAATTTTGCTTCAATGGTGTTCTTGTATAAATCCATGAGAATATAACAATTGAACAACTCTTTAACTAGTTTCATTTTAGTCATTTGAACTAGTTATGGTTAAGATGAATAAGGTTGATATGAGAGTAATCATATGGCTAACCTCTGTTAACTATTTGTGAACCAACATGGTGTACACGTTTAGGTACGGTCACATAAACCTAAATTAGGGTACATTTCATTTGTGTGTAACAAGCTAAGTTCGATCTAACAGTTGAATATTAGCTTGGTTGAATCAGATTTTTCATCTAACGGTGAATATTTAATGCTTTGTTACCAAGGTAACTTGGATTGCAAACCCTGATTTGAAAACTATATAATGGAGAACTCTAGCAACTGGGAAACCTAATCCTCGCACCTCATGTGTGCTACTAGTTGCATAACTAGAGTCGATTCTCCTTTAACCTCAGGTTTCTTCTCGAGACCCTGTAGGTTAAGGACTTGAGGACTTCATTGGGATTGTGAAGCCAGACCTGTAGATGGGGAAAAATGATTTGCTGGTTTTTAAGGAATTGGGGAGACGACCGTACGGAGGAGACTCCTCGAACCGAGCGAAATGTTAAACCTCACATAGATGCACCGCTGCAAAGGGGGTGCTTTAGATTCGAGAGATCAATCTGTAGTACTCCGGCCTAAATCAAGACAATTACCGTTCCAGAGTAAATTCGGTCACAAGAGAGGATGGGTTGATCTGTAGGAGGGAAGCTGGGAAATGTGTAGAATCAATGGTAATCAAAGATTGTGGGTGTGTGAATTCTGAATATGATAAGCTCTGAATGATTGAAATTGCTCAATTGAGAGTAGTTGCTCAATTGATGAGTTGATGATCTCGTGTTGTCGATGAGACGTGAGATTTATGATACTGATGATGTTGATGATTCAATCATGATTCAGAGACTTATTTATATTGCTGGAATTTTAGACACCATGATCCCATGAAGTGTGACAGTTGATGGAATCAAGGAGTGGGGAAGTGGAGATCGTGTTTGAAACCAGTTGCTCAACGTGTGGAGACTTGGTCGATTTTCCACCCACTACCTCGTGAGTTCCTTCAACTGATTGCACGACTTACTCACATTTCATCGTGTGTTTGAACACACGTGCCGTAGATCGCCAGACCAAAACCCTAAGTGATATCCCCCCAAAGTGACACGATTGACGTCTCGTGGTATGTTAGTCAATTGATGACTTCGTGGTTTGATGGGACGATGAGTCCATGTAGTTGCTGAGTTGAACATGATGTTCTGAAACTCATGAGTTGAACATGTCATGAGACATATGTATAGTTCTTACGATGAAGTGAGCAAGTATTGCTCATTCGGTGGATCGTTGAATATTGATTGTTGAACCAATATTCCTTGGTTTGAGCAAATATTTATCATCTGAGCAAGTGTTGCTCATGTGATGAATTGTTGAATATTTGATAGTTTGAGCATGTGTTGCTCATCTGATGGATTATTGGCAGCGTACCAAAAATATTAATTAGAATACTGGTCGTTGAACCGAGCATAATTAATAAAATTAATGACCATGAGGCCTTCGTAAAATTATTAAGGTTGGAATATGGAATGATGATCCTTGGATTCAGAAACACTAATTTGATCAATTGATGATCAATTCATGGTTCGTCAGAAGTTTAACCATGGGACGAAGGAGGGAGCGACTACATGGGACCGTGGATCAACCATGTAGTGTCCATATGCTCATGTGAGCAAATACGAAGAACTCCTGAAGAGTTGACGATTTGTTGGTGGAAGAATGATTAAATGCTGGCTTAATCATTTATTCAAAAATGCTCGTCTGAGCCTTAGGTGAGAAAACCTAATTAATTAAGACGAGGCGAGGGACCGACCATGGAGTCATGAAACCGGCCCTGAGTTGTCACGTGACCGCCTGACGATCACTTCATGAAAATCCAAAGTGTTTGGAAGAGTTTTGGACCTAATACGACGATTGTGCAAATTAGGTCAAAACTGTGAAAATTGATGGGACCGGCCTCCGTGATCCAAAGTGCCAATCTTGGTCGGTCAAGATAGAGTGCTCGTGTCCCCAAGGCGTCCGCATCTCAGTCCTGAGAATTCTGATATTTTCTGGCGTGCAATTGAGCATCCATTCTAGAAAATATGCCAAAATTAAGGTTTCGACGAAACTGAGGAAAACACCATGAGATGATGAAAAATAATTATAAAATAAGGAATGAGGAGGCGTGGGACCGTCGTGGTCAAGGCATGGTCGGCTGGTAGCGACCACGGTCCCGCGGTGCCTTTTCCTTAATTTTATAATATTTTGATAATTTTATGAAAACTTCATGAATTTTGAGAAATTTGATGAATTTAGGGAGTTTCCACGAATTGAAAGAGTTTTCATGAGTTCATGGAAGCAAAATATTAAAATAATAAAAACACGGGCGTGTGGGACCATGGAGGCATGGCCGGCCGGCTATGTCCCGGTCCCACGAGTTTTTTATAATTTTTTAATATTTTTTAGGTATTTTTGATGATTTGAGGGATTTTTTCCTAATTTGAGAGAAATACCATAAAATCAAGGAATTTGATGAATTCAAGTAAAAATAGGATAATTAATAATAAAATAATAAAGCAAAGGGCGTGTGGGACCGCTAGGGCATGGTCGGCCGGCTAGTGGCCCGGTCCCACAAGTTTTGATAATTTTATTTTATTTTATTATTATATGATGATTTGTGCAAAAAATACCATGAAATCAAGGAGTTTTTTCATGAAATTAAAGAAATAATAATAATAATAATATTAAAATAATAAGAAACCGTGGGGTGTAGGGCCGGCTGGGACCAAGGTATGGCCGGTTGGCAAATGGTCACGCCCCACACTCCTTTTCTTAATTTTATATTATTTGTTATGGATTTATGGAAGTACCATGAAACCGAGGAGCTTCCTCGAGACGAAGGAGATTTGATCAGATGAGAGAATTTTCATCAAATCATGGAAAATAATAAAAATGTATTATAAATATAAAATTGGCGTGGAACTGACCAAGGCACGGTCGGTAGGTCGTGTGTCCGTGTTCCCAGCACCTTGGTCAATATTTTTAATTATTTATTATTTTCTTCCCTATTTTGCATAGGTTCATCGTTTCGTTGTATTTTGAAATACTTGTTCGTACGGTGACTATTAGTGCATCGTCGTTGAATACACTTTCACCATTTGAATCGGGGCTTACTTAGAGGTAGCTCAGACGCCCGGTTGTTGATTATTTATTACTAATGTGGAATTCTGT
This sequence comes from Papaver somniferum, assembly GCF_003573695.1. NCBI lineage: Eukaryota > Viridiplantae > Streptophyta > Magnoliopsida > Ranunculales > Papaveraceae > Papaver > Papaver somniferum. The sequence continues at coordinate 21,828,257 of NC_039358.1, forward strand.
GAACAATAATTCGCAAAACTGAGTAATAAGATGTTTATTATTAATTCATAGGATAAGCTGAGGATTCGACTACGAATTCATAATAATAAAGTGAGCATTACCATTCCACGGGATCGTGGATTCAACCATAGAATCAGAGTAATTAAGATTTATCTATTACCATTTATGAGACCAGTTGTGGATTCGATCATGAAATCGGAGTAATGAGATAATATAGTTATTGCTATTCTATGAGATCAAGCCGTGGATTCAATCATAGAATCAGAACAATTGTTTATTGCCATTCCGTGGGACCAGTAGCAGATTCGACCATGGAATAGGAGCAATTGTTATTTCCATTCCATGGGACCAGTCGTGGATTTGACCATGGAATAGGAGCAATTGTAATTAGAAATAACTAACTTTGTGGCTCTATACTAGAAGAGCAATCTGTCTAGGAGCATTAATTATCCCGATATGAGCTTGTCGGTAAGTCATATCCTTTATATAGTCAGGGTAAACTCGTTGTTTGTTCCTGAAGACGTTATTGCTCTATACTAGCAAAGCAAGCTGTCTAGGAGCCGTCCATCTCGTGATACTATATAGAATTAATCACTGAAAGTATTTAGTATTCATGAGATATGCCGTTGTCCAGTCGTGAGACTACATATCTACATGTACTCTGAGAGAAAGTACTCTCCGTTGAGAATTCGATGAGAGACCCATGTCTCGATACTCATGTCTGATTGCTGGATCAGAGATTCGTATAATTATGAGTTTATGATTTTAGCCCTTGTAGAAAATCCTCCATCTACATTAATTCCCCTGCTTACTGAGGAAAGCTGTGTTCCTCAGTCAGCATTAAATGGTGATTTTCCGGCCATAAATAATAATACCAGTAATTGAACTTAGTCGTAAGTCTAGACATTACCGGATTTAGAGAGCATTAGCAAACCACGACTTGATGAAGGCTTCAATGTCATGATTGGAGTGTAGTTTGATGAGCATAAATTGGTGTTGAACCGCTGGTTTGGACGACGAGTCCATGGTTGGTCAGGATTCGCGGGACGAGCCCATGAAATCAAATCCTTGTTTTATGAATAGACGCTCGTTCGTTCGTTAGTTTAAGGAACAAACAAAATAGACCTTAGTCTAATGATATAAAATTCATCTATGAGCTTTCACGAAAACCGGAATTTTATATTTTAAATATGTGAGATTTCACAAAGTGGAATAAACTCTCGTTTCAAAGGTGGATGCTCGTACGAGAGAAAAGTTTTTTTTTTTGATAGACGTGCGTCTGTTAGTAATAAAATTTTGTTTATGAGCCTTCATGAAAATTTTTATCTTCGAGCTTTCGAAAATCTTTGAAAATATACTCTCGCTTCAAAGACAGATGCTCGTGCGAGGGAGCAAAAATATATAGATATATTTTTCAAATTTACGTGAGTTGTTCACGGTTTTGTGAAAATAATGTCAGAATTTTGCTCGTCTTAGCAGGTTCGAAGGAACGAGCAAGATTTGAAGTATTAACTCATGTACTGCTAGTGGAATCATAAACAGGTAAGAGTTGAAAGTTACCATTTTTGCAGACGCTGATGTGAGCATCTTTATTCCATGATTCGTTGTTTTGCTGAATCCTGCGCTTTGTATAAATGATGTGCTGAATGTTATGCATCTATCACAACCACTTTGCAAGAATGACTGACTCCCATGATGACACTTTCAAAGAATATGTTTCCAGGGATGACATCTCCGCGGGTGTAACTTCAAGAAATGGTACTTCTGGGATCTCTGAGTGATGGTGAGAGATCCTTCATACTGAGTTGTACTCCTGGTTATTTCATCAACTATACCACAGGATGATCATGTAGTGAGGTTTCAGATCAATGTAGACTCCTCGGAAATGGTGTTAGCGCTCCTTGTGTCATGACTTTTTCCTGCCCGTGCAATTAGGATCACGAGACCAAGGTTTTGTTATTTCTTTTCATACTTTTTCTCCATCGATTGACGGTCTTCAACTTGTTCCCAGGCTAACAATTCAGGAATCCAGTACTGATGAATAAGTCGATGTAAATATCTCTTTCATGCAGGTGATCGCGGCATCTCCTTGAATGAAATAATAATAATTTTTGTTGATGAATCCAGGAAGAAATCATTGTAGATAAGAATCATGTTGATGAAGAGCAGTCTTCTTTGGGATATGAGAATATGGAGAATTCCCGAAATCCCGAACCGAATGGAGATAGCGGTGCTGTCAACGGAGATTTTGGCATCGTCGAGCCTTCAAATGATTTAGAGACTCCCTTAGTAAGTATATATCCTGTAATTTCTTCAAAGAAGTATGATATCGCTGATTCGTGAATGAATGAATGAAAATCCATGTGAATTTATGGATAACTTTGCCGAAATACGTCACCGGAAAATTTCAGACTTCAGATTTTACTAGAAACGCTGTAGAATCTTCGTCCGAAGTCGGATTTTCACGGCTTGCATATGTATATTCAATCCCAGGAAATTTCCAAGCTTTATCAATGAATCTCTTTGAAGTTTGAGTATGTTTAGGTCCTGAAAAAGGCGAATTAGTGAACTTCCAGGAGACCTTCAGAAGTTTTCCACATGGCATGTTGCTCCATGTTTTAGCCACATCTCTTTGCTCGTTCATCGGATTGTCATGAAATTTTGAGACGTTGTAGAGGACATCCATACGAAAAGAATGGTATATAACCCATCTTCGGATTTCTCGTATATTGCTCCCAGTTCGTCTTTTAGTACAGGGCAGAGTACAGTTTCTTCAGACGAGGTTACCGTAAAACGTATTTTCATGACTTTCATGCTATTTGCTAGTGCCTTGAGTGTATAATGATTAATATTGATAATTTTGGATTGCTTGTATGATGTATTTTATGATCTCATTTGGTTTCAAGCTTAAATGACTCTAATCCTCATGTAATCTTCGTATTAGGTGCCAAATACCGAAGTTGAGGATATTGAAACCAATGAGGATAACTCAAACTTCCCTGGAGTTATTGATGAAGAGACAACCATCTCTGCAATTCAAGGCCATGAGAAGGTTGTCATTGAAGTCTTGGAAACTCAGATTGTTTCTGCTTCAGTGATAGAAGAAACCGAAACATCAGTAGAGAATACTGAAGAAACTGTTGCCCTGGAGGCTGCTCCAGTAATTGAGAACTGTATTGTGGTGCATGAATATCCAAGTGAAGGAGTTGCTTTTGATCCTCCGTTCGATGCTTCACTCCCGTATCATGAACTAGTTGGCGGATTCAGCGTTCCCATTGGATATGCATGCTTGTACGAGAAACCGTGGAAGATGTAAGGGCACATCGTCGTTACCAAGGATCCGGAGCACAGTTATTTCTTGACGAGGCAAGTAGAAGCCATATTGTCTGTTATAAATGATATCCGCATCACAGCTGGAAATACTGTCACCCAGGATGTACTCTTTGATTGGGAGTACAACTTGAAGAAAGCTGAAGAACTTGGCTTCAATCTGAAGTGGCTTCGTCAAAAGATTGATGCTATAAGGAAAGCGGTGGAAGGTGACAATTCTTTCACCACCAGTGATGCCATGTTGAAGAAGATGGATGAAGAAAAGCAGAAATCTTATTTTGCTGACTTTCTTTAGTTTTCTTTCCATGATATCTTGAACCTTGGACTTCTGAGAGATGTGAGGTTTTATTCTGGTCTTGATTTCTTGATCGGTTTTGGATTATGAAATCGATCGTCTTGACAAGTGGACCGTCAGTCCCCAGTATTTTGTTAAGTCTCACCCTTTCGTTTTCCCTTCTTCTGGTGAGACCTGGTGGACACAGATCGACTGTGGAAGTTATGAATCCCGTCTAAAAATTGTTGTTTGCATGTTGTACGCTCAGGAAGCTGTAGGAACCTCATACGACGTCGGAATCTGACGATTGACCCCAACTTTCGAAGATAAGAGACGGAGGAATCATATGAAACCAGAATGCTTAAGTTTAGAGATGTATAGGGCAATCAATAAAGTATACACTTTCATAACTTGTAATCTCGTGCAAATTTTCAGATTTCATAGACCTGACAGTAAATGTCGTATCTTTCAGCTCGTATGTCCGATTGATGCGCCCTTTTGGTATGTTGTAGAAGAGACATAGACGAACATCTTTTGTTGAGGAAGAATTATCCCATTCCTCACCCATTAGTACGTTTTTGCAAACCCATGGCCTGGAGTGCGTTGTTTCTCATTTATAGAGGTGATGAGAACATCTTGTAGAAGACTTTGGATTATGCCCACCAGTCGTGTCAGCTTTGGGAAGACTTTCATGTGAGCATGTTATCAGGTCCGCACATCTTGATATGAATCATTTGTCTTAGAGAAGTCCGCTTCATGTGTAGCACTTCAGAGAATGATTAGTTGATGAAGCCCTGAGGATGTTGCTCTTGAGACCGTTGTTGGTGCTGAAACCATGAATGATTACGCTCCAGAGATCCTTGTCGATGCTGAGATCATGGATGGTGTTTCTATAGAGATTATTGTTGATGCTGATACCATGGTTGAAGTTTCTCCAAAGACCGAAAAGGCTAGAACCATGATTATAGATATAAACTTTGCTCCTTCATCCAGTGAGCCTTTTACATTCATGAACTAGTTGATGAGTTGAGCGTCCGTAAGATGAAGGTTTACTGAGAGTTCAACCTGAATGCTCCTGAAAGCATAACTTTACCACGATCTGGATTTGTCAGTGAGTCAACATTGTTGAGGTAGATAGCATCAGCAGTTTTCATACTGGATGTGATTGGTGAAGAGAGAAAGTTCTTCAATCATGCAGGGGATTGTGATATAGAGATAACCCGTTGATGAAGTTTCACGGAATCACCTCAGGTTGCCCAGTGTATATTGAAGGAGTCAGTGCCATCCATGTATGAATGATGTTGCATATGCTTCAGAAGTCTTATCATGGGATAATGAAGACTTATTGTTTAGTTACACTTTGATCGTGCTGGTGTTGAATCAATGTGTCATCATCGAGATATTTGTGCGGAAGATGTACTCTTTGATTGGGAGTATAATTTGATAGCTTTTTTAGATGCTTGAGTGTTGAAGCGTGTATTCCTTAAGCATCGAATATCTTAGGGGTTTGATCGTCTCGGCCCTGGAGTATCTTCTGTTGATTCATCATCCCTTTCGTTGTAGTAGTGGGATTCGACACTTGTGCAGACATTAGAGCTTTCTGATTTTGTGGAACACATGGACTAGCAGGAGAAAAGCCCAAAGTGTTCTTTCCCATGTTTGGACATCATCTCGGTAATGAATGTTTCAGTGCTTGATTCGGAGGAGCGTCAGATTCAACCACTTGGTGAAATACTAATGTGGTGAAGCTACCATTCATAACGTCTTGCAGGGTTGCTAGCAGAATTGAATCCTCATGCTAGGATAGCATGTGAGGAAATAAATGACATAGACATGGGATGAGACTTGCCTGAGTGCGGAACCTCTTAATGGATGTATATGCATCTTTTGCAGGTTCTTTCTTCAACCTCGTCAAAGTTTGAAATTCCTCCAAGTACTCTGATGATGGAATGTCCGTCAAATCTTCTGGATCAGAACTTTCTTCGTTGGAGAGACGTGTAACCAAAGGCGCTCTGTAAGTACCCATATTTTCAGCGTGGATCCACGCTCGTCTGAAGAACATGTCATATCCTGTATCTTCCTGATTATGTGAAACTTGGTTTCTGTCCAGTGTTGAACTTATGTTCACTTTGAGAGTGATGTAGCCATAAGTATTCCGAGCGCTCCTTCAAGGTCTCTGATTGAGATGGGAGCATGATTAGCTTCTTGTCGACTGATGCCTGCGGCTCTGAGGTTTTCAGTGGAATGATGTTGATGGCGGTGCCGGCATCGATCAACGTTCTTACAAATTCGTTTCTTCGACTGTGGTAAGCAGTCCCCAGTTGTACATCTCTTGGTTTGTGGCTGGAGGCTCAAGAAGTATTTCCGGAATGGACTTCTTGACACGATGTGGTTCAGTGCTGTGAACATGTCTCTCTTTTGTGCCTTCGACAAATAGAGCAATTCATGTTCGACCAAGGATTGAACTTCCTCTTTGATATGTTGTTCAGAGAGTGTAAAGGTTATGATTGGGAGAGGATTCTTGTGTACTCCTCCAGTGCCCAGTTGAAGTTATTGTGGATCAACCTTCTCTTTGGTGACGTGCTTCAAAATATTGCAGTTACTTGTCGAATGATTGATAAATCTATGAAGGTGACAGTACCTTGGATTCTTCATGTTGGCTCTCTATGATGAGCATCAGTTTGATCGCACCTTATTGAACCCAGACTTCCAGTAACTCGATCACTCCTTCATGAGAAGTTTAGTCTGTCCGATCATTTTCCGTTCGTTGATGCCAGGTCGAGGTTTATGCAAGATTGGTTATCCTTCCGTGATGCTTTTGTAGGAAGACGTGTTGGATGTCGCATGTTTGAGCAGAAGCTTTCCTTTTTCTTCCTTGAGCAACAAAGTTCATGGAAGGTTGGACATCGTACTGTTTGATGATCAGGCGTCGGCTGCTCCGAGGTTCCTCGACCTTGTAGACTTAGCTCAGTAAAGCAGGTGTAGTAGTCGCTGATCGTTTTGGCTGCTTCATGAAGTTTTGAGAAAGTGTGGAACCGGAGGTTTTACAGCAAGGCTCTGTAAATCGGGATCATTTTGTTGACGCACAAGTCTAAAAGTTGTTGCTATGCTACATTTGGGTCGTGGCAGTCCAAGGCTTGAATTCTGAACCTTTTCACATAATCATCAGGATGTTCGCTGCTCCTTCGAAACATACTTCCTAGATCAGAGAGAGTGACTTGATCTGACACGAAGAAGTATTTTCTGTAGAAAGCATTAATCATCTCTCCCCAATCGGTGATACTTCACGATGCGATGTTGTTGTACCAGGTGTATGCCATGCCTTTCAAGGATATTGGGAATTTCTCCAGACAGACGACATGGTTGTGCTCGTGTTCACCCAATAATTCCAGAAACCGAGAAATATGTTTTTGAGTATTGCATGTTCCATCATAAAGAATGAATGTTGGAGCGGTATAACCTTTTGAAAGAGGAATCCTCTGTATGGCAGTATGGAGGTTGGTGACGATGGACGGATGATGTCTTGTCTTTTCATCGATCCTCAAAAAAGCACTATATATCTTCACGAGTGATGAAACTTGCAGGTTCCGTTGCTGGAGAGTCATCTGCAGCTTTGCGGAATTCTTCATCATGTACAACATGGATTGGAGAGATTTCAGGATCAGCGGTTGAAGATGTTTCTTTATCTTTTCCTTTCTCGCGCTGAGGATGAGTTCGTTCAGACGCAAGCTTGTCTATGAGAGTTTTAATATAAACACACAACTGCTTCTGTGTTGCAGCCACGTCAGTCTGAAACTTCGTGAGATCAACTATGGTAGGATGATTTCCTCTAGTTTCTTCAGGAGACCGACCGAAGAGTGGATTGTTGATGGCGCCAGTTCCGTCACTTGCAGGGGTGATCACTAGAGCACCAGTACTTGAAGGAGGAGTAGTAACATGTGGCATGACATTGCTGACTGGAGGAGTGGTATTAGTGGTACCACTGAAGCCTGCAATGTTGAGAGGAGTAGTACTTGCGATTGCAGTATCACTAGAAATTGCGATGCGAGAGTCGGGTGTTGAACCCGGACTGGTAACTGAACCGGACCTAAGATCAACCATCTTTGTGAGATTGCAACCGAGAGAATGATCTCCCACTGTGGTCGCCAATCTGTAGATGGGGAAAAACTATTTGCTGGTTTTTAAGGAATTGAGGAGACGACCGTGCGGAGGAGACTCCTCGAACCGAGCGAAATGTTAAACCTCACACAGATGCACCGCTGCAAAGGGGATGCTTTAGATTCGAGAGATCAATCTGTAGTACTCCGGCCTAAACCAAGACAATGAACGTTCCAGAGTAAATTCGGTCACAAGAGAGGATGGGTTGATCTGTAGGAGGGAAACATGGAAATGTGTGGAATCAATGGTAATCAAAGATTGTGGGTGTGTGAATTATGAATATGATAAGCTCTGAATGATTAAAATTGCTCAATTGAGAGTAGTTGCTCAATTGATGAGTTGATGATCTCGTGTTGTCGATGAGACGTGAGATTGATGATACTGTTGATGCTGATGATTCAATCATGATTCAGAGACTTATTTATCTTGCTAGAATTTTAGACACCATGATCCCATGAAGTGTGACAGTTGATGGAATCAAGGAGTGGGGAAGTGGAGATCGTGTTTGAAACCAGTTGCTCAACATGTGGAGACTTGGTCGATTTTCCACCCACTACCTCGTGAATTCCTTCAACTGACTGCACGACTTGCTCACATTCCATCGTGTGTTTGAACACACGTGCCGTAGACCGCCAGACCAAAACCCAAAGTGATATCCCCCCTCAATCGTCAAGCGGTTTATTAGTCAATTGATGACTTCGTGGTTTGATGGGATGATGAGTCCATGTAGTTGCTGAGTGTCGAACATGATGTTCTGAAACTCATGAATTGAACATGTCATGAGACAGAGGTATAATTCTTACGATGAAGTGAGCAAGTATTGCTCATTCGATGGATCGTTGAATATTGATTGTTGAACCAATATTCCTTGGTTTGAGCAAATATTTATCATCTGAGCAAGTGTTTCTCATGTGATGAATTGTTGAATATTTGATCGTCTGAGCATGTGTTGCTCATCTGATGGATTATTGGCAGCGTACCAAAAGTATTAATTAGAATACTGGTCGTTGAACCGAGCATAATTAATAAAATTAATGACCATGAGGCCGTCGTAAAATTATTAAGGTTGGAATCTGGAATGATGATCCTTGGATTCAGAAACACTAATTTGATCAATTGATGATCAATTCATGGTTCGTCAGAAGTTTAACCATGGGACGAAGGAGGGAGCGACTACACGGGACCGTGGATCAACCATGTAGTGTCCATATGCTCACGTGAGCAAATACGAAGAACTCCTGAAGAGTTGACGATTTGTTGGTGGAAGAATGATTAAATGCTGGCTTAATCATTTATTCAAAAATGCTCGTCTGAGCCTTAGGTGAGAAAACCTAATTAATTATGACGAGGCGACGGACCGACCATGGAGTCATGAAACCGGCCCTGGGTTGTCACGTGACCGCCTGACGATCACTTCATGAAAATCCAAAGTGTTTGGAAGAGTTTTGGACCTAATACGACGATTGTGCAAATTAGGTCAAAACTGTGAAAATTGATGGGACCGGCCTCCGTGAGCCAAATATCCAATCTTGGTCGGTCAAGATAGCGTGCTCGTGTCCCCAAGGCGTCCGCGTCTCAGTCCTGATAATTTTGATATTTTCTGGCGTGCAATTGAGCATGCATTCGAGAAAATATGCCAAAATTAGGGTTTCGACGAAACTGAGGAAAACACCATGAGATGATGAAAAATAATTATAAAATAAGGAATGAGGAGGTGTGGGACCGCCGTGGTCAAGGCATGGTCGGCCGGTCGCGACCACGGTCCCGTGGTGCCTTTTCCTTAATTTTATAAGTACGCATATCCATACGCATACTTAAGCTGGTTATTTTATCAAATCGGTATGTTCATGAACTTAAACATTTAAATCATAAGGAATGTAATCTTTGCAAACCGTGGCTATAATGTTCATGATTGATTCAAGTGATTCAAACCAATTTTGCTTCAATTGTGTTCTTGTATAAATCCATGAGAATATAACAATTGAACAACTCTTTAACTAGTTTCATTTGAGTCATTTGAACTAGTTATGGTTAAGATGAATAAGGTTGATATGAGAGTAATCATATGGCTAACCTCGGTTAACTATTTGTGAACCAACATGGTGTACACGTTTAGGTACGGTTACATAAACCTAAATGAGGGTAAATTTCATTTGTGTGTAACAAGCTAAGTTCGATCTAACAGTTGAATATTAGCTTGGTTGAATCAGGTTTTTCATCTAACGGTGAATATTTAATGCTTTGTTACCAAGGTAACTTGGATTGCAAACCCTGATTTGAAAACTATATAATGGAGAACTCTAGCAACTGGGAAACCTAATCCTCGCACCTCATGTGTGCTACTAGTTGCATAACTAGAGTCATTCTCCTTTAACCTCAGGTTTCTTCTCGAGACCCTGTAGGTTAACGACTTGAGGACTTCATTGGGATTGTGAAGCCAGACCTGTAGACGGGGAAAAACGATTTTCTGGTTTTTAAGGAATTGAGGAGACGACCGTACGGAGGAGACTCCTCGAACCGAGCGAAATGTTAAACCTCACACAGATGCACCGCTGCAAAGGGGGTGGTTTAGATTCGAGAGATCAATCTGTAATACTCCGGCCTAAATCAAGACAATGACCGTTCCAGAGTAAATTCGGTCACAAGAGAGGATGGGTTGATCTGCATGAGGGAAGCTGGGAAATGTGTAGAATCAATGGTAATCAAAGAGTGTGGGTGTGTGAATTCTGAATACGATAAGCTCTGAATGATTGAAATTTCTCAATTGAGAGTATTTGCTCAATTGATGAGTTGATGATCTCGTGTTTTCGATGAGAAGTGAGATTGATGATACTGATGATGTTGATGATTCAATCATGATTCAGAGACTTATTTATATTGCTGGAATTTTAGACACCATGATCCCATGAAGTGTGACAGTTGATGGAATCAAGGAGTGGGGAAGTGGAGATCGTGTTTGAAACCAGTTTCTCAACGTGTGGAGACTTGGTCGATTTTCCACCCACTACCTCGTGAATTCCTTCAACTGATTGCACGACTTGCTCACATTTTATCGTGTGTTTGAACACACGTGTCGTAGACCGCCAGACCAAAACCCTAAGTGATATCCCCCCAAAGTGACACGATTAACGTCTTGTGTTATGTTAGTCAATTTATGACTTCGTGGTTTGATGGGACGATGAGTCCATGTAGTTGCTGAGTTGAACATGATGTTCTGAAACTCATGAGTTGAACATGTCATGAGACATATGTATAGTTCTTACGATGAAGTGAGCAAGTATTGCTCATTCGATGGATCGTTGAATATTGATTGTTGAACCAATATTCCTTGGTTTGAGAAAATATTTATCATCTGAGCAAGTGTTTCTCATGTGATGAATTGTTGAATATTTGATCGTCTGAGCATGTGTTGCTCATCTGATGGATTATTGGCAGCGTACCAAAAGTATTAATTAGAATACTGGTCGTTGAACCGAGCATAATTAATAAAATTAATGACCATGAGGCCGTCGTAAAATTATTAAGGTTGGAATCTGGAATGATGATCCTTGGATTCAGAAACACTAATTTGATCAATTGATGATCAATTCATGGTTCGTCAGAAGTTTAACCATGGGACGAAGGAGGGAGCGACTACACGGGACCGTGGATCAACCATGTAGTGTCCATATGCTCACGTGAGCAAATACGAAGAACTCCTGAAGAGTTGACGATTTGTTGGTGGAAGAATGATTAAATGCTGGCTTAATCATTTATTCAAAAATGCTCGTCTGAGCCTTAGGTGAGAAAACCTAATTAATTATGACGAGGCGACGGACCGACCATGGAGTCATGAAACCGGCCCTGGGTTGTCACGTGACCGCCTGACGATCACTTCATGAAAATCCAAAGTGTTTGGAAGAGTTTTGGACCTAATACGACGATTGTGCAAATTAGGTCAAAACTGTGAAAATTGATGGGACCGGCCTCCGTGAGCCAAATATCCAATCTTGGTCGGTCAAGATAGCGTGCTCGTGTCCCCAAGGCGTCCGCGTCTCAGTCCTGATAATTTTGATATTTTCTGGCGTGCAATTGAGCATGCATTCGAGAAAATATGCCAAAATTAGGGTTTCGACGAAACTGAGGAAAACACCATGAGATGATGAAAAATAATTATAAAATAAGGAATGAGGAGGTGTGGGACCGCCGTGGTCAAGGCATGGTCGGCCGGTCGCGACCACGGTCCCGTGGTGCCTTTTCCTTAATTTTATAAGTACGCATATCCATACGCATACTTAAGCTGGTTATTTTATCAAATCGGTATGTTCATGAACTTAAACATTTAAATCATAAGGAATGTAATCTTTGCAAACCGTGGCTATAATGTTCATGATTGATTCAAGTGAATCAAACCAATTTTGCTTCAATGGTGTTCTTGTATAAATCCATGAGAATATAACAATTGAACAACTCTTTAACTAGTTTCATTTTAGTCATTTGAACTAGTTATGGTTAAGATGAATAAGGTTGATATGAGAGTAATCATATGGCTAACCTCTGTTAACTATTTGTGAACCAACATGGTGTACACGTTTAGGTACGGTCACATAAACCTAAATTAGGGTACATTTCATTTGTGTGTAACAAGCTAAGTTCGATCTAACAGTTGAATATTAGCTTGGTTGAATCAGATTTTTCATCTAACGGTGAATATTTAATGCTTTGTTACCAAGGTAACTTGGATTGCAAACCCTGATTTGAAAACTATATAATGGAGAACTCTAGCAACTGGGAAACCTAATCCTCGCACCTCATGTGTGCTACTAGTTGCATAACTAGAGTCATTCTCCTTTAACCTCAGGTTTCTTCTCGAGACCCTGTAGGTTAACGACTTGAGGACTTCATTGGGATTGTGAAGCCAGACCTGTAGACGGGGAAAAACGATTTTCTGGTTTTTAAGGAATTGAGGAGACGACCGTACGGAGGAGACTCCTCGAACCGAGCGAAATGTTAAACCTCACACAGATGCACCGCTGCAAAGGGGGTGGTTTAGATTCGAGAGATCAATCTGTAATACTCCGGCCTAAATCAAGACAATGACCGTTCCAGAGTAAATTCGGTCACAAGAGAGGATGGGTTGATCTGCATGAGGGAAGCTGGGAAATGTGTAGAATCAATGGTAATCAAAGAGTGTGGGTGTGTGAATTCTGAATACGATAAGCTCTGAATGATTGAAATTTCTCAATTGAGAGTATTTGCTCAATTGATGAGTTGATGATCTCGTGTTTTCGATGAGAAGTGAGATTGATGATACTGATGATGTTGATGATTCAATCATGATTCAGAGACTTATTTATATTGCTGGAATTTTAGACACCATGATCCCATGAAGTGTGACAGTTGATGGAATCAAGGAGTGGGGAAGTGGAGATCGTGTTTGAAACCAGTTTCTCAACGTGTGGAGACTTGGTCGATTTTCCACCCACTACCTCGTGAATTCCTTCAACTGATTGCACGACTTGCTCACATTTTATCGTGTGTTTGAACACACGTGTCGTAGACCGCCAGACCAAAACCCTAAGTGATATCCCCCCAAAGTGACACGATTAACGTCTTGTGTTATGTTAGTCAATTTATGACTTCGTGGTTTGATGGGACGATGAGTCCATGTAGTTGCTGAGTTGAACATGATGTTCTGAAACTCATGAGTTGAACATGTCATGAGACATATGTATAGTTCTTACGATGAAGTGAGCAAGTATTGCTCATTCGATGGATCGTTGAATATTGATTGTTGAACCAATATTCCTTGGTTTGAGAAAATATTTATCATCTGAGCAAGTGTTTCTCATGTGATGAATTGTTGAATATTTGATCGTCTGAGCATGTGTTGCTCATCTGATGGATTATTGGCAGCGTACCAAAAGTATTAATTAGAATACTGGTCGTTGAACCGAGCATAATTAATAAAATTAATGACCATGAGGCCGTCGTAAAATTATTAAGGTTGGAATCTGGAATGATGATCCTTGGATTCAGAAACACTAATTTGATCAATTGATGATCAATTCATGGTTCGTCAGAAGTTTAACCATGGGACGAAGGAGGGAGCGACTACACGGGACCGTGGATCAACCATGTAGTGTCCATATGCTCACGTGAGCAAATACGAAGAACTCCTGAAGAGTTGACGATTTGTTGGTGGAAGAATGATTAAATGCTGGCTTAATCATTTATTCAAAAATGCTCGTCTGAGCCTTAGGTGAGAAAACCTAATTAATTATGACGAGGTGAGGGACCGACCATGGAGTCATGAAACAGTCCCTGGGTTGTCACGTGACCGCCTGACGATCACTTCATTAAAATCCAAAGTGTTTGGAAGAGTTTTGGACCTAATACGAGCGATTGTGCAAATTAGGTCAAAACTGTGAAAATTGATGGGACCGGCCTCCGTGAGACAAAGAGCCAATCTTGGTCAGTAAACATAGCGTGCTCGTGTCCTTAAAGTGTCCGCGTCTCAGTCCTGAGAATTTTGATATTTTCTGGCGTGCATTTGAGCATGCATTCGAGAAAATATGCCAAAATTAGGGTTTCGACGAAACTGAGGAAAACACCATGAGATGATGAAAAATAATTATAAAATAAGGAATGAGGAGGCGTGGGACCGCCATGGTCAAGGCATGGTCGGCCGGTCGCGACCACTGTCCCATGGTGCCTTTTCCTTAATTTTATAATATTTTGATGATTTTATGAAAAATTCATGAATTTTGAGAAATTTGATGAATTTAGGGAGTTTCCATGAATTGAAGGAGTTTTCATGAGTTCATGGAAGCAAAATATTAAAATAATAAAAACACGGGCGAGTGGGACCATGGAGGCATGACCGTCCGGCTATGGCCCAGTCCCACGAGTTTTTTATATTTTTTTAATATTTTTTAGGTATTTTTGATGATTTGAGGGAATTTTTCCTAATTTGACAGAAATACCATAATATCAAGGAATTGTATGAATTCAAGGAAAAATAATAAAATAATAAAGCAAAGGGCGTGTGGGACCGTCTAGGGCATGGCCGGCCGGCTAGTGACCCGGTCCCACAAGTTTTCATTATTTTATTTTATTTTATTATTATATGATGATTTGTGAAAAAAATACTATGAAATCAAGGAGTTTTTTCATGAAATTAGAGACATAATAATAAAATAATAAGGAATCGTGGGGTGTAGGGCCGGCTGGGACCAAGGCATGGCCGGTTGGCCAATGGTCACGCCCCACACTCCTTTCCTTGATTTTATATTATTTTTTATGGTTTATGGAAGTACCATGAAACCGAGGAGCTTCCTCGAGATGAAGGAGATTTGATCAGATGAGAGAATTTTCATCAAATCATGGAAAATAATAAAAATGTATTAAAAATATAAAACTGGCGTGGAACTGACCACGACACGGTCGGTAGGTCGTGTGTCCGTGTTCCCAACACCTTGGTCAATATTTTTAATTATTTATTATTTTCTTCCATATTTTGCATAGGTTCATCGTTTCGTTGTATTTTGAAATACTCGTTCGTACGGTGACTATTACTGCATCGTCGTTAAATACACTTTCACCATTTGAATCGGGGCTTACTTAGAGGTAGCTCAGACGCCCGGTTGTTGATTATTTATTACTAATTGTGGAATTCAGTGAAGAATAATTCGCAAAACTGAGTAATAAGATGTTTATTATTAATTCATAGGATCAGCTGAGGATTCGACTACGAATTAAAAATAATAAAGTGAGCATTACCATTCCATGGGATCGTAGATTTGACCATAGAATCAGAGTAATTAAGATTTATCTATTACCATTTATGAGACCAGTTGTGGATTCGATCATGAAATCGGAGTAATGAGATAATATAGTTATTGTTATTCTATGAGATCAAGCCGTGGATTCGATCATAGTATCAGCACAATTGTTTATTAACATTCCGTGGGACCAGTCGCAGATTCGACCATGGAATAGGAGCAATTGTTATTGCCATTCCATGGGACCAGTCGTGGATTCGACCATGGAATAGGAGCAATTGTAATTAGGAATAACTAACTTTGTGGCTCTATACTAGCAGAGCAAGCTGTTTAAGAGCATTAATTATCCCGATATGAGCTTGTCGGTAAGTCATATCCTTTATATAGTCAGGGTAAACTCGTTGTTTGTTCCTGAAGACGTTATCGCTCTATACTAACAGAAGAAGCTGTGTAGGAGCCGTCCATCTCGTGATACTATATAGAATTAATCACTGAAAGTATTCAGTATTCATGAGATATGCCGTTGTCCAGTCATGAGACTACATATCTACATGTACTATGAGAGAAAGTACTCTCCGTTGAGAATTCGATGAGAGACCCGTGTCTCGATATTCATGTATGATTGCTGGATCAGAGCTTCGTATAATTATGAGTTTACGATTTTAGCCCTTGTCGAAAATCCACCATCTACAATGTTAAGAGTCGCTTGATTATGTACTAGAGTCAACTTCGTATAAGTTAGCTTGAAAGTATTAGGATATGAGACATTACAAGTATTGCGAAGTCTTGAAGATGTGAAGAAGCAAGGAGCTACAACGACAACAATCATACTTCCACTTGAGGTTAGTGATATTTGACTTGAACGCTTTCATTCCCTAACCTATCTTTCAAGCCGTGCATATTGAAAACATAACTACGAAGCATATTGAACTCTAGATAGACATAGTATTAAGGAATACAATACAAGGTTTATTGCTTAACCATTAAACTTTGTAGATAAGACATCACCATAATCATTTGAATGCTATTGTGATTATGTATGGGTATGAGGTGAGGATTTCATCATAGGGAACAATGTTAACAGTGTTCTAAGGAAGTAAGTTCATAAACTTGTTTGTGAACTGAAAAGGAAATTGCCAGGTGTTATTGGTTCTGTTATTCATTGCATATCTTATGAACAACCAATATGTGTGATTGAGTATAACCGCTCAAAACTTGTTTGTGTTCTTGGTAGAACTATTCACAAAGGCCTGACTTATCTATTGGTATGACTTTTATTAGTGAAACCGATCTTAAGTAATCACCTGAGTTGGTATGATCGGGTTTGTGTTTTGTCTGAACAATTATGGGAAAGGGGAACCGATCCTAGTAATAGGTGTAGTACATCACAAAGGGGAACCGATCATTGTATAGGGTGCAGCAATGTTTATAGCAGAAAGGGGAACCGATCCTATGGACATGTGCAACACGTTTTTAGGCAAAGGGGAACCGATCCCATGGACATGTATAACACATATAAGTTAGATATATATATATATATATATATATATATATATATATATATATATATATATATATATATATATATATATATATGGGGAACCGATCCTAGTATCCAGTCAACCGAAATTTGGAAAGCTAGTGTGACTATGCACAGTACTCACATGGAGGTAGAACCGAAACTTGTTTTGGTAGAACCGTTAAACCCATGATTGTGATTTAATGTTGGTTTGATCAATCACATAGTTCTTGAAAGTTAGATGAAAAAATTCTAAACTTGTTTGGAAGTGTGGCAAATCGGTTTCAAGGTTGTAAGTGTGAAAGAGAACTTACAAAGTAAGGATGTCGACATACTTTGAACACGTGTTACGGATGTTTATTTCTTTAATTGTTCAAAGATATTCCTTAACGGATAAGGGAGGAGAATCCCAGGATCGAAACATAAGTAAGTTAAGAATCTTTTAATTAAGGTTATTGATTTCATATTGTAGGGAAATTCCAGAATTAGTAATGTGCATTTACTAATTAGATTTTCCGAGAGATTTCGATCATTAATTTTGGAAAGAGAATTTCCAGGAATTATGAAAATCGAATTTGTGCTTTAATGAATATCTTGAGAATATTTTCGGTTTTGGAAATTCCTTGGTGTCCAAACTTCTTTGTCTTTAAATACTTGAAGTTTGCCTTTCTAGCAAACTAATCCTTCGTAACAACATACTTCCTCTTTCTTTTGTTGTTACTGGTGTAGCCGCCTATTCGGAGAGGAGAGTAACCTAATTAGGCAGAATCTCTTACGGCCGCCCAGTTTAAAGTCTTCTTTGGGATTGAGAAGCTATAACGTGTACCGTTGGTGGGAAACTAGATAATTGCGGTTTATATTTTGTTTTCGAGTGTTTTGATTGACTAACGGTGGTTGAAATCTGAACGCACCTAGTTTGTTTAGTCTTGAGAATCTTCTGTTCTGATATAAGATTCACTCAAACTAGTTCATAGTTTCTACAGGGATCTTTAGATTGTTGTTAGTTCTAAAAACGATCTTGTGATAATCCATTGTTAACAGACTCTGTTCTGTGCGTGATTGATCACAAGAGATTCAAGTGATTGTGTGCAGATTTTTATTGAAGATTTAAGAAGATTTGAAGACAAAGAAGATATTAAAGATCTGACTTGGGTTTTATAATCTTTGGTGTGCACAATACTTGTTTTGGTAAAAGAGGATCCAATTAATAATCGGTTTATCCTTGTGGTAGATTGGATTGATTAATTGAGTAGATCGGTATCAACACAATTCTTTGGATTAAGAGTGTTGTTGGCTTAATCTTAAACGATTACTTCGGGAATTGAACATAAGATAGATCTAAGGACCTGACGAAGGAGTTTATGTTAAGATAAACGGAAGAGCCTTTGTACGACTCATATCACTTGGTTGAATATAGTTGATACCAAATAGATTTGTTTTCCCTTTACTGTTTGGAATACGAATCAAAGGAATTGTTCCAAGCACGTGGCTTATTTATAAGTTGGAGGCGTGGGAATACAGAAGGAACTAGGTGAACTATAGGTTTAGTTGTTTGGTCTCAACTATACGAAGTTGGTGTAATTTTGTGTAGCGGCTTAATACTAAGAGTATTCAATTTTGGACAAGGTCCCGGGGTTTTTCTGCGTTTGCGGTTTCCTCGTTAACAAAATCTTTATGTTTTCATTTACTTTATATTTCCGCATTATAATTTTTTTATTATAATTAAAGTAAATCGCACAAACGTTAATTCCTATTTACTTGATAAGCAATCCTATTGTGTTTGGTTAAGTCCGAACCTTTGTATCAATTAAATATACTTCGTTATTGTATTATCTCGATCTCGTATCCATAGACGATCACACGAAGTGTGAACCGATTAGTTGTATTGTCTCGACTCTGTCCATAGACAATCACTTTCGGAGAAAGGTCTTATAGGTAGGAAAAGTTTTAGCTTGAGGTATATTTGGGTACCCTCTCCTTTTCAATTGGTATCAGAGCAGGAAAACACGAAAATATCTAACAATCTGTGTTTGATGCGATCCAACCTATAAGAATGAATCCAAAGGATGGTTCAGTTAATATAAGTCAAGATAATGAGAATAAGATCTCAAAGAAAACCAATGGAATTTGGTCTCGAAAGTCTTTTCGAAAATGAAAGAAAAAGTCTATGACTAATAATTTGATTGCGAATCAGGTTCCTGATCAGAAACGAATGAGTCCGAAACTCAAGAAACTTGTTTTGGATCCGACTCCAATTCCTAGTGAAAGATTGTCTGAAAAGAGATTCGTTTCACTGGCATGACCAAGCTCTGAATTTCGTAAGGTGTTGGAAATATTTTTCAAGCATGCTGAAAATTATTCAGAAAAGGGAAAAACCATTGACAGTCTAGATGATGTCACAGAACTTGTTGTTCAACTAAATGTAAGAATATGTGAAGGAAAGCGATAAGCACTCGGTCTTCAAAATAATTTGGCAGACTATATGGAACAAAAATTGGCATTGTGCAACGAAGTTCATCAACAGACTACTGAGTGTGAAATTCTTTCTCAATCGCTAGAACATTCACAGTTAAGGAATAAGGTTCTTATTGAGAAACTTCTTACTATAATATGTCGAGAGGTATATCTAAACCAGTGTTTAGAAAAACATTTCCAGCAAGGAATGGATACCTTAAGAGGACATATAGAGCGTCTTGAACAAGAGACATTAACAAACTGCCGACTGGCAGATCTAGACAAAACGGGTTCAAGTTCAAGGAACATACCATCCTGGGCACAAGATGTAATTTAGGAAATTGCATCTCGCAATTTTCCTAACAAAGAGGATGGGTTCAGAACCCACGAAGACGAACATGATGTTCAAAAGGGAGGAAGATCTCCTCATGAGGTATATGATGAGGAATATCCTCATACCAGTGCATAACCGCATTGGATTGTGCGTCCTTACAATGCCCAATCTTTGGATGTAAGGAAGCACATATACCTGGGCTGCTGGTATCCTACGAATATCTCTTATTCACATAGAGAGATTATACATTCTACCTTAAGGATACTTTAAAACATTTTTATGTGTAGAAAGGTTGTCTTACAACAACTTGTGTAAAAGGATAAGTTAGTTATCTTGAAGTATCTCTTGATACCGATTTTGGAGACATGTTCCTTGGAAAATATTGTGTTTCTGTAACTCATTAGATGTGAAAATCTTTTCAAATCTTGTCAGAATTATTTATATAAGACTGATATCTATGTTTGAAATGTGTTAAAGGTATTTCAAGTATTTGTACTCAACGTGTCTGAGGACTTATACATAAGGATGTATTCTCAAACCAGATATCAAGCACAACTTCTGAAAGCCTTGAGTGTAATGACTTCTGAGGAAAGTGTTCATCTTCATAATACCTTCAAGAAATCTGGTTGTGAAAATATCATTGATGAAAATGAAGATATGACTCATCTCCTTGTCCAAAACAGTTTGGATGCTAAGGTTGATATTATCAATCTACGACAAGTCCTCCTCAGTACCATCAAAACTCATCATAGACAGGTAGCATTACTAAGAACTGTTATCCGTAACCAAAGGAAACTGATTAAACTTGGAATAGGTAATAGGGAGTATGCTGGGAATATTAATCGAAAGGTTAATGCTTTAGCCTGTGAACATAACCAAGGTACTGTGTGCATAATCCGAGATATCAGTCGAGATGTTGTTGATGAAGATCCTGAAAATTTTGAGGAAATTGAAGATGATCTTTGAAAACACCTATCTAAAGGTTAATAGAGATTAAGTTATTTACTGTTTTGCTTAATCTAGAATAATAAACATCAATTTTTGATTTCTTTCATTGATTGTATTGGTCTATTAATGAATAAAACTATTATGAATAAAATTATTTGATTGGTAATTTTTCTTGTGATAGTTTTCGGTTTACATAGCCTGTGCTTGAATGCTTTTATCTTATTGCTATGTATGTTTATGGGATGTTTGATTTCGGTTTTACTACCTTAATATTCGATCTCATATATATTGTGAACCCTTATGGTTTGGGTGACTTTTTGGTTTAGCAGGATTAAGTTCTAGCCCATGTTGGTAGGCTTTATCAAAGAATCATGAGGGGTTCTGGTAGAAACAATATGTGAAAAGTCACAATATGTTGAATCGGTTTTGGTTTAGCATAAAAGCATATGTGTTTCGACGGTTTTCAACTCTTGCTTGCAATTGTTGAAACCGGTTTTCAACCTTTCTCTGGTAAAGGTTGAGGGTTGTTGTTATTCTTTTGTTTTGGCATAAGAATGACAACGTGATGATATTTCGATATCAATTCTTCCTGGACGAAGATGCAAACATATTGGAGAATTGGATGCAAAATTTGAGGTAACAATCTTGTTAGTTAATTGTTTTCCTATTTAAGAAAAGCCTGAGTTTATATTATATATATTTGTTGCTTTTGCTTAAAAAAATTTCGGTACAATTGATGTTTATTCAATTATGTGTGGGTGGATGTGTGATTCAATTGGTTCCGGTTAAGAAAAACTATTGTTATCTTGCTTTTGTATGGTATCAATTGTTTAGGCTTACAAAATTTCGGTGCAATTGCGGTGGTTTTAATGTCTATGTTGTTTCAATTGCTTCTGGTTGAGGTGAATAATTATGCAAGTTGATTTATTTTGGTTTGTATGAATTATTTATGGCTTAACGAAATAAAAGGTGTACGGGATGAGTTGTTTAGTCCAATTCGATTCAGGATAAGAGAAACTAAGTTAATTCTGATCTTAGTTAGACTTATCGAAGTGAGGTTCCGGTTATTCAAGTCTAATTGAATGCCTTAAATAGAAATTCTAGTTAACTAACCTAGTACTTGTCTTGTTTAAAATTGAAAGGTCTAAGTTTATGGATAATTAGAACCTGATGAGAAAAATAGAGTTTATCTTTATTTTGGTCTTATCGAATTAAGCAGTTGTTCTTGAACAATCGGTTTAGCAAAGGGACTAATGTGCTTAGTTGATTTTTGGTTTGCTCTAAATTGGAAAAAAAATTTCGGAAAATTGTTTCCTTGATAACATATCAAAATAAAACTACTTGTGGTTTCGGTTTTGATATTGGTTATCAGAACATGATGTGTGGAACCCTCGTGCCTAACTCTACAGGTTTGCAAGTCTATTTTGAGATTTGTAAGATTCTTTTTGTGTCGTCCTTTATTTTTTCGTTTCTTTGTCATTTTTGTGACAAAAAGGGGGAGAAATATATGGAGAAACAGGTGATACTGGCATTGATTTTATATTGATTGGTATCGCTAAGGAAAAGAACAATGGTGCTTGAATGTTTATCTAACGAAAGAGTGAAAGCACAAACTAAGGGGGAGTAACATGTCATATGAATTAGTATAACAAAGACGTGCAGATTGAATATATACTATCTTCCATAGGGAGTAATAACTTTGTTATTATAATGTCAACATCGATATTTTCAAGGATTGAATGTAAGCAGTTTTATTGTGCTGTTGAATCGGGAATCAAGCGGATGTGTAATGAATTCTTGTAATTTGTTTATCCATATGATCTAAGAGTTATGTCACTAAAATTGACAAAGGGGGAGATTGTTAGAGCATGGATCGGTTGAACCCACCAAGCGTTGGTATGTCAAGTTTGGTTGTCATATTTTAGTGAATCAAAACTCATGTTAAGAGTTGTTTGATGATGTGCTAGAGTCAAACTCGTATAGGTTAGCTTGAAAGTATTAGGATATGAGACATTACAAGTATTGCGAAGTCTTGAAGATGTGAAGAAGCAAGGAGCTACAACGACAACAATCATCCTTCCACTTGAGGTTAGTGATATTTGACTTGAATTGTTTCATTCCCTAACGTATCTTTCAAGCCGTGCATATTGAAAACATAACTGCGAAGCATATTTGAACTCTAGATAGACATAGTATTAAGGAATACAATACGAGGTTTATTGCTTAACCATTAAACTTTGTAGATAAGACATAGCCATAATCATTTGAATGTTATTGTGATTATGTATGGGTATGAGGTGAGGATTTCATCCTAGGGAATAATGTTTACATGTGTTCCAAGGAAGTAAGTTCATAAACTTGTTTGTGAACCGAAAAAGAAATTTCCAGGTGTTATTGGTTTTGTTATTCATTGCATATCTTATGAACAACCAATATGTGTGATTGAGTATAACCGCTCACAACTTGTTTGTGTTCTTGGTAGAACTATTCACAAAGTCCTGACTTATGTATTGGTATGACTTTTATTAGTGAAACCGATCTTAAGTAATTACCTGAGATGGTATGATCGGGTTTTTGTTTTTTCTGACCAATTATGGGAAAGGGGAACCGATCTTAGTAAGAGGTGCAATACATCACAAAGGGGAACTAATCCTTGTATTGGGTGCAACAAGGTTTATAGCAGAAATGGGAACCGATCCTATGGACATGTGCAACACGTTTTTAGGCAAAGGGGAACCGATCCTATGGACATGTGCAACACATATAAGTTAGATACCATATATATGTGGGGAACCGATCCTAGTACCTAGTCAACCGAATTTTGGAAAGCTAGTGTGACTATGTACATTACCCACATGGAGGTAGAAACGAAACTTCTTTTGGTAGGACCGTTAAACCCATGATTGTGATTGAATGTTGGTTTGATCAATCACATAGTTCTTTAAAGTCAGATGAACCAATTCTAAACTTGTTTGGAAGTGTGGCAAATGGGTTTCAAGGTTGTAAGTGTGAAAGAGAACTTACAAAGTAAGGATGTCGACATACTTTGAACACGTGCTATGGATGTTTATTTCTTTAATTGTTCAAAGATATTCCTTAACGGCTAAGGGAAGAGAATCCCCAGATCGAAACATAAGTAAGTTAAGAGTCTTTTAATTAAGGTTATGGATTTCATTTTGTAGGGAAATTCCAGAATGTACATTTACTAATTAAATTTTCCGAGAGATTTCGATCATTATTTTTGGACAGAGCATTTAAAGGAATTTTGAAAACCGAATTTGTGCTTTAATGAATATCTTGAGAATATTTTCGGTTTTGGAAATTCCTTGGCGTCCAAACTTCCTTGTCTATAAATACTTGAAGTTTTCCTTTCTAGCAAACTAATCCTTCGTAACAGCAGACTTCCTCTTTTGTTGTTGTTATTGGTGTAGCCGCCTATTCGGAGAGGAGAGTTACCTAATTAGGCGAAATCTCTTATGACCGCTCAATTTAAAGTCTTCTTTGGGATTGAGAAGCTCTAGCGTGTACCGTTGGTGGGAAACTAGATAATTACGGTTTATCTTTTGTTTTCGATTGATTTGATTGACTAACGATGGTTGAAATATGATTGCACCTAGTTTGTTTATTCTTGAGAATCTTCTGTTCTGATATAAGATTCACTCAAACTAGTTCAGAGTTTAGACAGGGATCTTTAGATTGTTGTTAGTTCTAAAGACGATCTTATGATAATCCATTGTTAACAGACTCCGTTCTGTGCGTGATTGATCACAAGAGATTCAAGTGATTGTGTGCAGGTTTTTATTGAAGATTTAAGAAGATTTGAAGACAAAGAAGATA
This sequence comes from Papaver somniferum, assembly GCF_003573695.1. NCBI lineage: Eukaryota > Viridiplantae > Streptophyta > Magnoliopsida > Ranunculales > Papaveraceae > Papaver > Papaver somniferum. The sequence goes on from NC_039358.1 coordinate 21,852,874, forward strand.
TTGAAGATCTGACTTGGGTTTTATAATCTTTGGTGTGCACAATACTTGTTTTGGTAAAAGAGGATCCAATTAATAATCGGTTTATCCTTGTGGTAGATTGGATTGATTAATTGAGTAGATCGACATCAATACAATTATTTGGATTAAGAGTGTTGTTGGCTTAATCTTAAAAGATTACTTAGGTAATTGAACATAAGATAGATCTAAGGACCTGGCGAAGGAGTTTATGTTAAGATAAACGGAAGAGCCTTTGGCCGACTCATATCACTTGGTTGAATAGAGTTGATACCAGACAGATTTGTTGTTCCTTTACTGTTATGAATATGAACCAAAGGAATTGTTCCAAGTACGTGACTTATTTATAAGTTGGAGGCGTGGGAATACATAAGGAACTAGGTGAACTATAGGTTTAGTTGCTTGGTCTCAACTATACGAAGTTGGTGTAATTTTGTGTAGCGGCTTAATCCTGAGAGTATTCAATTCTGGACAAGGTCCCGGGGTTTTTCTTCATTTGCGGTTTCCTCGATAACAAAATCTTGCTGTGTCATTTACTTTATATTTCCGCATTATAATTGTTTTATTATAATTAAAGTAAATCGCACAAGCGTTAATTCCTATTTACTTGATAAGCAATCCTATTGTGTTTGGTTAAGTCCGAACCTTTGTATCAAGTAAACATACTTCGTTGTTGTATTGTCTCCATCTCGTATCCATAGACGATCACACGAAGTGTGAACCGATTAGTTGTATTGTCTCGACTTTGTCCATAGACAATCACTTTCAGAGAAGGGACTTATAGATAGGAAAAGTTTTAGCTTGAGGTATATTTGGGCACCCTCGCCTTTTCACCTCTCTTCAAGGCGCAGTCATATACGAGATAGCAAGTCAATGGATTCACTTTCTGTTCACAAGACTATGAGGGAAAGGTTATATCACAGAACAGTGGTGTGTCAATGAGAGTTATTACAATGCATAGATCCAAGTCCACATACATAAATTTCAAGGAAGCAGAAATAACCTGAAAAAGCGGGGGTACAACAACCTCACCCATTATTTCGATTAGCAATCTGTATGGACTAACTCCAATATACTTTAAAGAGAATCAACTAGATTCAATCTTAATAAAGTATGTCAAAGAGTTCTAATATCTCTATTAACGTAATCAACAAATCCAACAAATAGAAATCCATGAGCCTGATTATTATGTGAAATAACTTGAACGGTACCAAAGACCAATGTTCAAGTGTCAATCAATGTAAATAAACAACCAAAGGTTGGATATTCTAATTTATTGATCGTAACGCACAACCTGTGATATTTCAATTATATAACAAAATATAATGCGGAATAGAAATAACACAGACACCAGAAATTTTGTTAACGAGGAAACCGCAAATGCATAAAAACCCCGGGACCTAGTCCAGATTGAATGATGGTATTTTCAATGATGTTGTAGTAAAAGGTTCGTTGAGACTTGTGAAGGTTCGATTTTTAAACTTAATAAAACTAAAAATATATCAAACTCAAATATATATATATATAAAAAAGAGTGTTTGTGGAAATTATGGAGAGGCTGGGGCTAGGATTCCACCATTGGTCGATATTAGTGATTTAATAAAACAATAATTATGCAACTCAACATTCAAATTGATTCTAATAGTATTGCCTAGCCATGTAGATTTTCAAAACAATAGATGTTAATCCAAGCATAGAATATCAAAACCCTAAAGCAAGCATATTCTATCAAGAGAAAATACACCTAACTAATCAAAATCATATAATCAATTTTTAGTTCAATGCAAAAATCATAATAGAGTTGTTATAATTAATTAAAAATAGAAATGTATCACTTTTACCGAAACAACGGATTCCTCCATAGCCCCAAGGATTGGATTTAGCTCATCTTGATGGAAACACGCTCAAAAGTTGATTTCATTGCTCAAATGGTGTTCACAAATGATGAAATGGGAGAAAATAATGATTAAACCGGGTTTGTAACACTTATAGTTATTACAAACTCGGCTGTTACAAAGAACGATAAATAAAAACTGTTGTTGCCGCTATAGTGATACGACCCACTTCTCTTTGTCGTTGTCTCCGAAGCATGAACGACGGTTTGATGCCGTTTTATGTTCTTCATGTTCTTCCCATTCCTGTCTAGCCCATTAGAACAAAACCAAGTGATTTCAGTCATTGAATCTCCCTAAAACTGCTTCAAATTCTCAACCCTAATTTTGCCAGTCAAAGAACTCTTTTTCCCGCCAAAATTCATTTTCAAACGAAGGGGATGAGGTTGCCCTTTATCCAGCTGCTTGGGTGAGAATATCCTGTGGGTGCCCCTTAGTAATTGAGGTGCCTCTTATCCGAATTGGGGGTCCATTTAGCAAATGTCATCCGAGGGTCCAAATAGCACTTTTCGAGCAAGTTTTTCCACACAAGTGTATTTCTCCAAAAACACCTATCCAAACACAAAAACACCATAATAAGTATAAAATCAAGCGCTAACAATACAAACACTAAGGACAATTCAGACACATATATGTGTCTATCAAATACCCCCAAACTTATTATTTGCTAGTCCTCGAGCAAAACTAATCTAGAAAATAAAATCCTAACTCACTGTCGCAGGCATCGCGATTGCACTTAATATGTGAAACAAGCCTTTGAACCCCTAGGTGGCCCTAGTGGCCGAGTTATAGTCTCTGGAGGGTTTACAAGAGGTGTACCCACAAACCTTTACTCCAGACCCTAGCTATCTACGCTGAACCTTGAAAGGCACTAAGGAATCTCCTTGGTTGGCATACTCTCATTGACTACAGGAGGAAGTACCCTTATGCGAAATTCCAATTGCTTTACACGAGTTTGCACTCAAGCATACTAAAATTCATATATAAGTGACAGAGCTCTACTCAGATAGTTCTGGACATCATAACCGGAGTCAACCAATCACATGGATAGATTAAGAAGATGGATGTAGCAAAAAACGTAGATGGTTTTGATGTTGACTAAGGTGAACGATGTTTCCCATATCTGTATGAAGGACACTGCCAGAATGAACCTATCCTAATGGACTGAGATCCTGGTCTTTATAATATCAACATAGCTGGCATATACAAGGGGACCAGCGGTCGATAATCCTAACTCTAAGTCAGCACAACTGGCATATACAAGGGCACCAGTGGTCGACTTTATTGAATTTATTCCAGTTGGTCTGATGGTCTGGTCTCAATTTTTTTTTTTGATGGGTATCTCAGTCACTCTATTTCAACCTAGAAGTGGTAACAACTTGATTCGTGTGCCCCACCAAATCACTTAGAAACATATTTAAAAGAAAAGAAAATATAAACAGAAGGTGAAAAGGATTCAACGAGATATGGCGAAACTACCATGTTCTTTTTTCTAACACCTGAGCTCTGTGCTTTTATGAATAGAATCTATTAGATGTTTCCATCCAACTCAGATTGGTTCCTCAACTCCTACAACCAAGATGCTTCCATCCACTTAGATGTTTATTTTGCAACTAAAAGCTAACAAAAAGTTTCTTCCCCACCCCCAAACTTAAATCTAACATTGTTCTCAATGTTCGAAAGATGAAATTAAAAGCATGAACAAGAAGAAACTGTTACCACTTGATGGATAAAAAAAGAAATAAGGAAGGATATTACCCGAAGCATGAGCGTGGGTGCCTCCCAGGAAATGCTAAATTTAAATTCTTTAGCTAGACATCAAATACCTCAAAAAGGATTGTCCCCTTTCAAATTCATATACCAATAGTCAAAACAATTTTGGGTCCATAAGACCAAATAGAGCTGACACAAATATGAGACAACTGCACTGGTTCAGAAAAATGAAAAGAAGGAGCACGTCCTCATCTAAGGTTTCTGTCAATACAACTGGGTTTATCTAGGGAGCGTAATTTAACTTCATATGTGCGTATTGATAAATATATTCATCCGAAAAACGGGTCTCTAATACCTGGGTTACCTCCTGGACAGTATCAGGAGGATCGGGTTGCAGAATCTGAACAGACTCAAGTAATATCTCAGACACACAAGGCTCGAGTCCCAAGTTAAGGAATTTTTATTAGGGATACGTGACAATCACAAGAACCATCACTACCCCCAAACTTAGGGTTTTCATTACTCACAGACAAACCTCTAACTATTGCTTGAATTTTCGGATCTTTAGAGACCTTAAAATAATCAAGAGATTCTTCTAGTTCTCTACCCCCAAACTTAGGGTCATCATTACTCTTAGAAAGACCTAAAATTATTGCCTGAATTTCTGGGTCCATAGAATCTTTAAAATACTCAAGAGCTTCTTCTAAAGATTGATCACACATCTGATCTAAGAGAATGGTTTCCTAAAAATCATCTAGAGAATCTACCAGTAAAGTGTCAAGCCAATTATCCTGAACTAAATCCTGAATTAAAGTGCTAATAATATTCACTTCTTCTAAATCATCTTTCTCAGAAGGTTGTCTAGTAACATTAAAGAAGTTCAGTGGTCATATTATCAAAGGATATGTTCATAAGCCCAGTCCTACAGTTGATGACAATGTTATCTGTGGCTAAAAATGGGCGACCTAAAATCAACGGGATTTGAGCACTTGGGTCCTGAACATGCTGGGTGTCTAGAACAACAAAATCCACTGGATAAATAAACATATCAACCTCAATCAGAACATCCTCTATGATACCACGAGGGACTTTGATAGACCTATCAGCAAATTGTAGTGTCATTTTAGTTGGTTTCAACTTACCAAGACCTAGCTGGGTGTATACATGATACGGGAGTAATTTAACACTAGCTCCTAAGTCAAGTAAATCTTTATCGACCATGTGATTACCAATCGCACAAGATATGGTGGGGCATCCAGGGTCCTTATACTTAGGGTGTGTTTGGTTCAGAAAAATGGAACTTACTTGACCAGCTAAAAAGGCTTTCTTTTGGACATTAAGCTTAGCTTTCGTGTACAAAGATCTTTAAGGAACTTGGCATAAGCAGACATCTGCCTAATTGCTTTTAACAATGGAATGTTGATGTTCACCTGCTTAAATGGTTCAATTATCTTGTTTAAAGTCGAGTCCCTCTTTGTTGGGGCTAACAAATGTGGATATGGGGCTCTAGGCACATAAGTAGTCCTATCAGGAATTTCTTGGGACTCCTTAGAAATTGTTTCAGTTTCCTCAGCTATGGGATCCTCTTGGGAAGTAAATGGTGGAACTACATTATGTCCACTAGGCATGGCTATCTTATTGTCTACCGTTTTACCGCTCCTAAGAGTTGTTATAGAGTTCACATGGTTTGATTTCTCGCCATCTAAAGATATTTGATGGACTCCTCTAGGATTGGGTTGTGGTTGACTAGGGAACTTTCCATTCTCTATTTCTCTTAAACGCTTAGCAATTAAACCAACCTGCCTTTTTAACTCCGAAATGGCCTGAGAGTTAGCTTGGACCATCTTTTTATTTTCATCTAGACCTTGAGCAACCGATTGCTGAAATTTTATAGTATTCTGAGTTAACAAGACGAGAGACTCTTCTAAACTCGTGATTTTCTTATCTGAAGGAATCTGAAACTGTGTTGGTCCTGAAAGATTCTTAGCATAGATAAAACCTGGGGGAATAACCTGAGAGTTAGTAGACTGACCTTGACTCTGGCCATTAGACCAAGAAAGGTTTGGATGGTTTCTCCAACCAGGGTTTTAGGTTTCTGAATATGTGTCAAACTTCTGATGGTTCTCAAATCTAGTGTTATTATAAAGAGCATGGGATTGTTCTTCAGTAGTCTGTCCTTCCCAAAAAGGCTCTACTCTGCCACTAGTTCGACTCAATTCTAAAACTTCTAACCTTTTAGCTATGGCTGCTATTTTGGCATCTGATTCAAAAGATCCTTCAACCCTATTAACAGTTCCTCTACTTAGAAGAATGGTTTTCTTTGGCTTCCTACTATTTTCCCATTGGTAGGTCTTTTCGGCGATTTCATTCAAAAATGTCATCGCCTGATCAACATCTTTATTCTCAAACCCACCTGTGCATAAAGACTCAACCATGGTTGTTGTCGAATAATCTAAACCCTCATAAAGGATTTGAACTAGCCTAACCTTCTCTAAACCATGGTGAGGACATTCAGATAACAAGTCATTGAACCTTTCCAAATACCTATATAGAGATTCTCCCTCTTCTTGAGAAAAAGTACAGATTTGCGTCCTAATAGACGATGTTTTGTGCCTAGGGAAAAACTTCTGTAAAAAGGCAGATGTAAGTTGGTCATAATTTACAATTGACTCAGAAGGCAAACTATACAACCAAGATTTGGCTTTATCTTTCAGGGAAAAGGGGAATAACCTAAGTTTCAAAGCATCATCATCTAGGTTTTACATTTTCAGAGTACTACAAATTTCCTCGAAATCCCTAACATGAAAATACGGGTTTTCACTCTCTTTCCCTAAAAATACTGGGAGCATCTGCAAGGTCCCAGGTTTCAGTTCATAATTTGCCTCAGTTGCAGCTAACTTGATACGTGATGGAAGAGAGGTCCTAGTTGGGTTTAACAAAGATTTCAATGTAGCCCTTTCTGGCACTACCAAAGGACTAGGAGTACTTTCTCCACTAAGTGTCAAGTTTTCAAAGCTGAAGTTTCCAAAGACAGGGCTCTCAAAAGAAGAGTCTTCGAGCTCCCCGTCTTCACAAGAAGAACTACTAGGTTTGTCACTAATCAAATGACCTAGAGTGTTTCTTTTCCAAGCCCGTTCTCTAATAACCTCGGGCATACACTAGAAAAACATAAAATCCTAAAAGGAAGGGAAATTCTATGCAAACACACACAAGGATGACTCCACCACAATAAGCCTATATATTCTAGCAAACAAAAAGCAAGAGAAGCTCAATGGAGCTTTGACACCCAGGCCTCGCTGGAAAAACATTCACTTGGGTTACAAGGCGGCACGCTCAACTTACGTTAACCATCATGAACTTCAAAGTATGCTTAAAAGAGAAATCAATATTTTTCGAACGACTTTCCTATGAAGCTCGTTACCTTATAGGTCTCGTTCTAGTCAGTATTTTAAGCTTGGGTTCGCGTAGGTTGTGTGTTGCTAAGGCGAGCAAGAAAAGAACGCTGATGAAATCCGAACCCTTATCTTGTATGGCCAGTCCTTTCCCTTTACTAGAAAATTAAACCGTTTTCAGTCCTCAACAAATATTAACACGAAGGAAGACAGTAACCCGTTGACATGGGATTCACGAGTGTTTCGACAAACTTACCTCCCGTTCCAGACGGGGGACGAACCGTTGAAGTCGACTCGTGCCACGACTCCTATGTCATGTACGAACCCGAGGGGCTGAGGCAATACCGTAATTGTTTTCCTTCTCTGCAAACAGTTTAATATTTAATATACTACCCTTCCGTAGGGTTTAAAAATAAAAGAATTTCCAAGTCCAAAGTCCAAAGTCCAAAAAGTAAAGTCCAAAATAATTAATTTTTTTAGAAAAATAGAGAATACCCTAATACAGTTTTTGTTTATGGGTGAAAACTATTTCTGCCGGTTTTGGTAATTTGGGGTGTGTGGATGAGAAATGAATCTAAACCCTAAACAAATGCACTGCACGGGAGTGCTTGTGATTCGAGAAATCAATCTGTACAACTCTGGCCTAAACCAAGAAATGGCCGTTCCAGACTTGCTTCGGTCACAAAGTGAAAGAGATGGGGTTGATCTTAGGGAGGGAAGCGAAGACGGTGTTGAGATTGTGAAGGTGTTGGATGTGTATGACTTGTATCAGAAAGCTGAATTGGATTACAGAATGAAAGCTATCAGTTCTGGTGTTGGAATACGATTGTATTAACACTTGGTTTCTGTTGTCTTGTTCTGTCTTGGAAATAGGGAGGAAAACCTATTTATACAAGTCATTGAGCCTAACCCAGGTATCTCATGGGAAGTGGAGAAAGTGGAGTGATGGAGTAGTGGAGTTGCGTGTGTTAGTGTCACACGATCCATCTTGACCACTTCTCCCATCATCACTAACCGTCCATGTCTTCCTGACACGTTCTTGTGATGGCGCGTTGTGCGCTACACGCTGTAAACCGCCAGACCAATACCCCAGTAAGTATCAACCAGTTTGTGACATGTTTGATGTCTCGAATGTGTGGATCGTGGGACCCACAAAAAGTAGCATGTGATACTAGATTAAATAACTAAGTTATTTAGAAAGTCGATACTTGTGAAATATCGTGTTTATTTTATGCAGGTAATGCATCGAATATATTCAGCATGTGTGAAGCATCGCTGTTTTAAGGCTTAACGGAGTAAGTCGCGGATTAAGCATCTTAAAATAGCATCACGTCCATTCATCTTCGAGTGATCGTTTGGAGGCTGTACAGGTAAGTCCTGACTTGGCCGATCACTTTGTGTGGAAGAATGGTGGACGGTGATCATGGTGATGCCTCACTGGTCTCCTAACTTCTGTCTTAGGCTGTCCGTCCAAGATGGTGAAGTTGGACGGACGAGATGGATTGCGACCCACATCTGCGACCGTCGGATTAGGGTTTAAGAGGTTCTCGAACAACAACCTTTAGCTTGGTCGAATCCAAGCATGGGACACGTTTTTGGCAGGGCCGATTGGGCATGCGTGTAGACGATATGCTGGTGTAGGTGTCTGTACCTCACTGTTCCATGGAGATGCGATCTAATCCACTCAATTTGTCTGGCAAAGAGGAGCGGCTGAGATTGATTTGCGACAGAAATCCCATGCCGAAAAGGAATTGAAGACCGCACGTCGTGCCTACTTCGGGCGCGCGTTTCGAGATGACCAACCATGGCCGGTCTTGACCGATCAGTCAGGCATGCAGTCGGCAGGCCAATGTACACGTCCGTACCTTACTGTCTCGTGAAGATGTGATCTAAGCCACTCAATTTGTCCGGCAAAGTTGAGTGGTCGAGATCGATTTACAGTTGAAAACGCGTGGCCATGCCTAGTTTGGGCGCACGAATCGAGACGACCAACCATAGTTGGTCTTGACCGATTAGTCATGTATGTAGGCGGGCCCATGGTGATTGTGTTGACATGCTCTGGGCCCTTTGAATCTACATCTACACCCTCCATCTATGCCTGCGAAGATGGATGGTTGAGACTGATTTGCGACACATGTGATGTGCCGCAAACCCTAATTGGGGTTTCACGTCCACGCTGCTTTGGATGGACGAATTGGCAAGCCACGCTTCTGTTTTGGGGAGGCCGACCATGTGGGGCCCACGTTGGGCCGGTGGTGAACACGCCAATACCTGCCTGGTGGCTATGGGTCCGATCTAATCCATCCAATCATGTTGGATGGTCGTGATCAATTTGGGACCTTTAGTGGAATTTCCTGCGACCCTTTAAGCTTTCACGCCGGCCCAACTTCAGGAAACCATACATGGTTCTGTATCTAGGTCAGGGGAGGATCAATTATGCAGGCGTGAATGGGCCCGTCGGTGTGCACGACAACGCTTGTCCATCCGGCCATGGGACAATCTATGTCGTCCAACCATGATGGTGATGTTGGACGAAAGTGATGATTTTGAGACTGTTATAGGTGACCTTGTTCGCACGTCTCCTCGAAGCCGCTCCATACCATCCTGGACATCCAACTTCAGGCTGGTGTTTGGTAGTAGTTTGGGAGGCATGGTAGGTATTCGACCGACCAGGGCATAGGCGGGCCCGCTGGTGGTCATTAAAGTGGTAGCCTGCTCCTGCTGAGGATCGTCTAGGCTGGTTAAATCATGTGGCCAACTTGCGTGGTCGTGATTATTTCTAAGACTGACGTAGACAGTCCAGATGCTCGATCGGGCTAGTATAACACCGAGAGTTGTAGCCTGTACGGGTATTTCGTGTATGCCTCATTAGTGATACTTGGAGATTCATGTTGCTCTGCTGAGAGCAACACTCAGTCGTCATGTCACACCAATAATGAGAGTGGAACAGGAAATACAAGGCTGGTCATGCATTAATTGATAATGCTATAAATTTATAGGGTATACATGGGATTGTTTCTAATGCTCCATTCTAGGTAAATTAGCGAAGTGAAGAAGTATTCACCATTTTATTAGTGGCTTTATCCTTTGAAGGATGTTAGCGCATAATTTTGGTCTTTACAACTTTAGCCTTTAATGAAAATCCACCATCAACAGTTTCTAAAAACTAAAAATAATAAAAACAAAATCTAATAAAATTTTCTCTTTTTTATTTTTATTTTTTCTTCGTTCTTTTCGCTTTGTCTTTTGACTCCAAATCTTTAAGTGGTCACTAAAAGCCTTGGCAACTCCTTTTTCTTTCGCTCCAAATTCCAAAAATCTATAATGAAAAAACAAATACCCAAAAACGTAAAATAAAACAAAAATAATAAAATCAAAAACCTAAAAAATAAATCTAAAAACTCTAAACCTAAAGACAAGTCCCCGGCAGCGGCGCCAAAAAATGATGGTATTTTCAATGATATTGTAGTAAAAGGTTCGTTGGGACTTGTGAAGGTTCGATTTTTAAACTTAATAAAACTAAAAATATAGCAAACTCAAATATTTAAAAAAAAAGTGTTTGTGGAAATTACGGAGAGGCTGGGGCTAGGATTCCACCATTGGTCGATATTAGTGATTTAATAAAACAATAATTATGCAACTGAATATTCAAATTGATTCTAATAGTATTGCCTAGACATGTATATTTTCAAAAGAATAGATGTTAATCCAAGCATAGAATATCAAAAACCTAAAGCAAGCATATTATATCAAGAGAAAATAGTGGTAATTGAATTAGTGTCCCTCCTTTTCATGGACCTACACAATTATCCTTTAAAAACTTTATAAATGTCCCTAATGGCATACTTGAATTTTTTGATAAAATTTTAAATCCTATATTTCCCCTTTTAACCTTGGTCTGAGCAAATATTGCTCATCTGAGCAAATGTTGCTCGTTTGATGAATTATTGGTAACGAGACCAAATAAAATATTAATTTAAAATACTGGCAACTGGACCGAGTATAATTAATCAAAATGTTGATCATGGGATCAATATAAAACTATTAGTGTTTGAATCTGCTCGGAATCATGAGCTTTGGATTCGAAACCCTAATTTCAATCAATTGCCGATCAGTTGATGATTTATTGAAAATCAACCATGGAGTGAAGGAGGGACCGGCTATATGGGATGATGGGTCGACCATGTAGCGCCCAGATGCTTGAGTGAGCCAACACCAAAGTCTCTTGAATATCAATTGGTGAAAGGATGATTAAATGCTGGTTTAATTATTTATTGAAATAACGCTTTTCTGAGCCTTAGGTGATAAAAACTAATTATGAAAGAATGAGGGACCGACCAAGGGATCATGGAACCGGCCTTGGTTGGTCATGGGACTGACTGACGATCGCCTGATGAAATTCCCAGTTATTTGGAAGAGTTTGAACATAATATGAACAAATTAGGTCAAATTATGAAAATATGTGGGACCGGCCTCTTGAAAGACAAAGAACCAACCTTGGTCGGTCAAGGTAATATGATCATGTCACCATAGTGTTTGTGCCTCAGTCCTGAGAATTTTGATATTTTCTGATGCGCGTTTGAGCAACATATTGAGAAAATATGAAGAAATCAGGGTTTTGCTCAAACTGAGGAACTTCATAAGATTAAGGAAATAATAATAAAATAAGGAGTTACAAGGTGTGGTACCGGCCATGGCTAAGGCATGGCCGGCCGGCTAATGAGCCCGGCCCCATGACACTTTTCCTAATTTTATATTATTTTTATGATGTGAAGGAAATATCATGAAATTAAGGAGTTTTGTTGAAACGAAGGAGTTTCCTTAAAACGAAGGAGTTTCCATGAGATGAAGGAAACAATTATGATAATAATAAAATAAGGGGTTGCAAGGTGTGGACCAGCCATAACTAGGGCATAGTCGGCCGACTAGTGGCCCGGTCCCGTAACACCTTCCCTAATTTTATATTATTTCCTTGTTGTGAAGGAAATATCATGAAACTGGGGATTTTCATAAGATGAAGGGAATAATAATAATAAAATAATAAGGAATTAAGGTGTGGGACCGGCCATGACTAGGGCAGGGTCGGCCGTCTAGTGGCCCGGTCCCGTAACACCTTTCCTAATGTTATATTATTTCCTTGGTGTGAAGGAAACACCATGAAACTGAGGAGTTTCCTTAAAACGCAGGAGTTTGTTCAAATGAAGGGATTTTCATGAGATCAAGGAATAAAATAAAGGAAGGTGTGGGACCGGCCACAATGGCATGACCGGCCGGCCAGTGAGGCTCGGTCCCCTAGCGCCTTAACTAATATTTTATTATTATTATTTTTCTTCCCTATTTTGCATAGGTTCATCGTTCCTTCGTAATTTTTTGAATGCTCGTTCGTGCATTCAGGTGCTCGTTAGTGCATTATTGCTGAGTAAACTTGCACCATTTTGGTCGGGGCTTACTCGATAGCGGCTCAGATGCCCGCATGTTGGATATTTATTACTAACCCATGGAATTCTGCTGGGAAGAACCATGAATTGAAGTAATGAAATATTATGAAGAATGTAGAATATTTTCTAGGATTCGGATGATGAACTTAATGACTAGAAATAATTAATTGATGGCTCTATACTAGCAGGAAAGCTGCCTAGGAGCATTAATTATTCAAAGATTGGGTGATATGAGCTAGTTCAAGCGTCATAATTCTTTTATATAGTTAGGGAAAACATTGTTACATCCTGAAGACGTTATCGCTCTATACTAGCAGGCGAGCTGTCTAGGAGCCGTCAAATCGTTCAATTCTATATAGAAGTGATTACTGAAATTGCTCAGTATTCATGAGATATGCCTTTGCCTCAGTTAAGAGATTGCATATTCTCGTATGCTCTGAGAGACAATATACTCAGTCAGAGACTCTTGTGGCATGAGTTTTCATGCTTCAGTGAGAGACATGAGCCTCAATACTCATCTGATTGCTGGATCAGGAATATGTAAGATTATGGTTTACGATTTTAGCCTTTGTCGAAAATCCACCATCAACACAGGGTTTTCCAGGGGACTGGGGTATTGCATAATAAATTGGGGGGGGGGGGTAATCAGTTTTGACTAGGTCAACGAAGACTTGACCTTTTTTTTGTTGCAAAAAATTAGCAACGACAAAAACGTGTTGCTAAATCTGAACCAGAACAACTATATCATGTTTTACTAAAATAGCAACAAAGTAGCAACAATTTAATTATGTTTCTATATTTTAATTTTGCAACAACTTATTTCTGTTGCTACTACCGTTGCTAACCAAAATTAGCAACAAAACTAGAGTTATTGCGAAAAACTGCGACAAGGTGTTTAGCAACGGCAAAAATCTGTTGCAAACACAGTCAACAACAGATTTAAGTTGTTGTTATACGTTAAATTTGGTGTAGTGAAAGATCGCAATCCTTATTATATAAATGTATTTGTTCATGGGTATGTAAATATACTTAACCGATTTTAGAACTTAACCCACTCAAGTATGCAAACTGGTACGCATACCTAAGTTCCCGGACTTGGTCTTGTTCGCCAGTATGCAAACGGGTACGCATATTGTCGTTCATGACCGAACTCAGTTGAAATCAGTACGTATACGGGTATGCATACTAAATTCCCTGACTTGGAATACACTTGCAACAGTTAGCATACAAGTAAGCATACTGTGATATATCCAATCAATGGTAAATTGTTCTAAACTCCCATTTTAATCATTGAAACATTCTTGGAAGACGAGAATAGCCGTCTCACACAAACTATTAGCTTCAATGCGATTTTCAAGTGATCAAATGATCAATACGAAACATTCTGAGTCCACATCAAATGACAGTCTCACACAAATCATATAAGATGCTACCAGGCGATTTTCACATGATCATATTTTGACTTTCGTCAAGAATATAAGATGAACTTGGTTAAAGCGAAAGCTTACCAACACATATTTCGAGAAATATGTAAGCGAGTTAAACTCAACTCCAAATATCAAATGTGTATAATGTAATTAAAGTCTATATAGCTATACGACTTTTGTCTCAATAGGAGATAGAATAGAAATAGACTTTTGAGTGATAGGTGAGTTCAAGTCTCCACATACCTTTTGTTGATGAAGTTCCACAATCTCCCCTTAGTAGTTCTTCGTCATCAATCGATGAATGCCCTGAAGTCTAAAGCTCAACTACACATTCTATCCTAATTCGAGACATAGCTATAAGTAGACTAGAAATCAAGACTTATAGTTTTGACAAATAAACTTGAAAAACAAGCTTGATATAGCAACGCTTGCGAGTTCGACGAGTTCGACCGAGCAGTGCTCTAACAGAATCCCAAATGAAGTCTTCAAGTCGTTAACCTATACTGGTTCTGGAAAAACCTAGGTTAAAGGAGAATCGACTCTAGTGGCAACTAGGACACAGGTGTTTTGGGGCAAAAACTGATTCTGCTGTTTTTGGTAAATTTGGGTGTGTTGATGAGAAATGAATTCAAACCCTAAACAAATGCACTGCATGTGAGTACTTTAGATTCGATAGATCAATCTGTAATACTCTGGCCTAAACCAAGAAATGGTCGTTCCAGATCCAATTCAGTCACAAGGTGAAGGAGAAGGGTTGATCTTAGGGAGGGAAGCGAAGAAGGTGTTTGAAATCAAAATGTTGAATTATGAAGGTGTGGATGTTTATGAATTGTGTATCAGAAAATGGTTTCTGGCTACTTGTGTAGATAACACTTGTGTTCTGTTGTTGTCGAATAGATTAAAAACCTATTTATGCAAGTCATTGAGCGCACCCTGATCTCATAAGAAGTGGAGGAAGTTAAATAATGGAGAAGTGGAGTTGTGAGGAAGGTAATGATCATCGTGTTTCCGTTATGAGGGAAGACTGATCACACGTTCACCCACTACTCTTATTACTGTTAACCGACCGTCTTTCCTGACACTATCTCGTAATGGGCGCGTTGCAAGCCGCACACTGTAAACCGCCAGATCAATACCCCAATTAGCATCCCCCAGTTTGTGACATGTTTGATGTCTCGATTAAGTGGGTCGAGTCGTGGGACTCGTTGCTGAAAGCAGCACGTAGTGCTTTTAGGTCAAATAATAAAATAATTTGTAAAACCGATATTTATAAAGCATTGCTTATAATCGATGTATGTGAAGCATCGCTTTCGAATAAGCAGCTGAAAATAATCGATGTGATAGAAGCATCGTTGTTTTTGAGCTCGATCGAATCGGTCACGAATCAAGCGTCTTAAAAGCAGCACGGTCGGCCCTCTTTGGGTTTTCGTTTGAGGACCCTATGGGAGAGCTATCACTTGGTCGATTGATCCCTGTGGAGAAGAGATGGCCGGTGATCATAATACTACTTTGTTAGATTTCTGAAAACAAGTCTACACTATCCAACTAGGCTGGCGAAGTTGGATGGACGAGATGACCTGCGGCAGTTTTATATTGCCGTTGTCGTTTTTAGGTTTGGAAGCCGTGCGACCATCCCTGATTTACCTAGTCGAATCAAAGCGTTGGGCGCTGATTCGAACAGGCCGATCGACCATGTGCAAAGATGAGTCGCTGGTGTGCACGCTGACATCTCTTGGGCCATCTGAAATTAGATCTATGCCGCTCGATTCGGCTGGCGAAGATGGGTGGTCGTGATTTATTTGCGATAATTGTATACTGCCTCAAGCACAAATTAGGGTTTTAAAGCGGCCGCGTCCTCCCTAATTCAATCGAATAGTTTGATGCGTCATTGACTTGCTATGGGCAAGTCGATCGACTGAGAAGAAGGTTGGGCCGCCAATGAACATATTTGCGCTTCTTTGATCGTTCGATATGCGATCTAGGCCGTACGACTAGGCTGGCGAAGTTGGTTGGTCACAATTGATTTAAGACCGACCTAGGAAGCCTAATTCGATTAAGACTCCTTTCGTTCACGCGACTGGCCTGTCTTCGTGCTAACGTTTTTGGTGGTTGTTAGCATATCGTAAGTAGTTCGACCGGCCAGGGATGGAGGTGAGTTGCTGGTGAGCATATCTGCACTTCATTGGTCGTTCGAAATAACATCCGAGCCATCCAACTAGGATGGCTAAGTTTGACGGATGTGATGAGTTTGAGACCGATATGGTCGGTCTTAGCTCGTTGAGCTTCTTTTCAACAGCGTGATCACCCTAACTTCTGGATAACGACTAGGGGTGCTGCGGGTGAACTAAAGTATCCCGATCGGTTGGGATGATAGTTGGCCCAATGGTGAACATTATGGAGCTTGTCCAACCATGTTAGGAGGCGGCTAGGTTTAATAAATCGATTGGCCAAAACGTACGGCCGTGATCGTTTTGAGACTGACATGGACAGTCTATATTTTCCTTAATGAATTTAAACGCGTTCAATCACGTTATCTTTTAATTAAAAAGGTGTGTAAACACGCTGGTATCTTTGTCAGATAGTGATGCAGCCTGTGTGAGTACTTCCATGCAGATCTCAATACTGACACTTCGGGAGATTCATGCTACTCTGCTGAGAGTGAACATTTAATTGTCATGGCATGTCAATATTGAGAGTTCGGCTGGGAACATAGCGTAGGAAAATACTAGGCAAGTCATGCATTAGTGAATAATGCTGGTGGAAGATAAAATTCACAGACTATTTTGGGATTGCTGTTGGACACACCATTCTGAGTAAATTCCATATATACAGATATATTGAATTTCTAAATACATATGTGAGCGAAGAGGCTTAAGCAATCATTGCTTTTAAATGGATTATGTTCCTTTACAGGATGACAGCGCATTAAATACAGGGTTTACGATTTTATCCCTTGAACTAAAAACCACCATCAATATTAAGTCCCCTGCTTAGTACGTAACAGTGACATTGTTGCGGGGTAAGCACTAGATGGTGACAAATAAAGGTAAAACTTATGAGACAAAGTTAGATGTTACTAGAAGAGATGGGTCGGCATGTCCTTGGAACATGTCACGTTCAAGAGGTGTCCAGGTAAGCGTTCCCCTAGCATGATATCAGATTAGGAATACTGTTGTTTGGGATCTAAAACTGCATTCCAAGTCCCTTGTACATCTTAGTATCGTTCGAGAGTGTGTCCAAGATTTCCTGGCTTCGGTTAGCATGGAGTAAAAGTGGAGGCGCGATGAAGCCTCTCAGCTAACAAGTGCTAGGGATGAAAGATTTGCTTCCCGGCTAAAGTGAAGGATGGTGGAGCATAACATGAATTCCTGGATAAACATGAATACCCTTTTCATGACGACGTCATAATCCTCGAATCTGATGTGGACGATCCCTATCATGAGGAATATCCTTAAAAGGCTGCTGAAGCAATTTCTGAAAAATATGTTGAAGCAGATGAAGAGGATGTTGAAGCGTCTCGAGAGGATATTGAAACGGCTTCCAGAGAGGATGTTGAAGCAGCTCCGGAGAGAATTCTAGTGAAGTTACCATTGGTCCTGGCGTTGTTGATAATTCTTTGATGTTTAGTAGTCTTTGTTTCATGTGGCTGGAGCCAGGGCTTGATCGAATAATAATCCCTCATTCATGCTTGAAACTTTAGACGTAGCGCTCCTCGGTAAGGTTAGAGTAGAGCCTGTGTACATGATTTTGCATTCTGAGCTCTCCCATTCTTTTGTTTGACATTCCCATTGCAGACTACACGCTTCTTTAAGATTTGTGGCGTGCCAGCTAGGTAGGTAGGCAGATGGATGTTGTGCCGCGAATCTTTAAGGACTTCGTTCCAAGCGACATATTTTGAACCATCTTCTGGATCTTGGATGGTTGTATGGAATGGGATGCGATGAGTAGTCCCCAGTTACACTTCAGAATTGGTGGCGTGGCTGGACACGTGAAAACATCTCCGCTTTGTACTTTGGAGTCTTTGATGCACATGTACGTCTTCATGTTGAGAATTTTATGCGGCTCGTAAAGATTCAACAGTGATGATTGATGATATTAGAAATAAACCGGTTGAGGGACGTGAAAGCATCATGTGCTGGCAGTCCCCAGGTGTAATTATCCCGAGCTTATTTTCTCTTGAAAGACGCACTTTCGTTGCATTTGCTGGTAAGGTGTTGAAGCGGCTTCGGCCTCTGAAGAGAGCGCTGAAGTAGAGCGTTGAAGCGGCTTCTGGAGCGTGCGATGAAGCGGCTTCTGGAGAGTGCGTTTAAGCGGCTTCTTATGAAGAGGGCGTTGAAGCTGGCTTCAGGAGAGAGCGTGCATTGAAGCGGCTTCTGGAGAGAGCGTGCGTTGAAGCGGCTTCTGGAGAAAGCGTGCATTGACGCGGCTTCTGGAGCGTGCGTTGAAGCGGCTTCTTCTGGAGAGAGCATTGAAAAGGCTTCAGGAGAGAGCGTGCATTGAAGCGACTTCTGGAGAGAACTCCAGTGAGGGCGCCCTTAACCCTTGATTTCGAAAATGAGTTCTTCCAATTCTTCTGAGGCGATACGATATGGCATATGGGAAGACAACACATAAATAGTGCTGGCCGGCAAGTCGTGTTTTCTCCTCATGGGAAAGAATACTGTTTTTATTGTAACATCTCAACGCATGCAACGTTCTCTTCCGGTAATTCGAAATAGGGGAGATAACAATAATGGTTAAGGATTCGACCAACCTTCAGTTTGATTTTCCTTTAAAAATTACATGCTTCTTGATTGACCGTCTCTCTTGTGTTAAAGAATTCCTTGACTGACAGCGAAGGAATTTCACGCTGAGCTTCAGTCCCCAGTTCACGTGGTTCTATCCCGTATGGTCGATGGGTTGACCATGATGAGGGTATCACCCTTTTGCATCTGTGTTGATGACTATGTACAAAACCAGTTGGCTGGATCTTGGATGGCTACGATCAAGATCCCTGACAGAGACGAGTTATGACTACATGCACAAACCTTGGAAGTGACGAGTGGTGGTTACGACCATGGATCTTGAACGGAAGGAACGGCATCTACGAGCACGTACCTTGGTCGGTCACGACCATGAATATTGACGGGCGTTAATAAATCACGCACGCGAGTTTATTCTCTCCTTTTTTTTTGGGTGAAGCAGCTCTTCCCTGATTCCCTTAGTGTGCGGAAACTCTCCTATTGTTGTTTGCATAAATGCTCCATCATGGTCTGTACGGTTTCGTGGACGGAGTCCCCAGAACTATGCAACTCCTGACGGGAAGAGAGTCTCCGCGAAATCCCTCAGTGCCTAATTGAAGTTCTCCTGTATCTGTGGTAACGACAATATTTGGGATTTGCCATTTGTTCCTGAGTTGGTGGGCGCCTGATAGGAGGTAGTTTGATGGCATCATCTTGAATCCATCTTCCAGGTGTTCAATCACTTCATCGATCGGGAACGGGAAGATTGGAGAAGCATCTCCAGTTTCTTGTTGTTGTGCAGGAGTCTTTACTCGCGGCCTTTCGGGATGGGGCCGTCTGATACGCTGGTGCTGCACGTTTGAGTTGTTGTTCTGCAACTGGAGATTTTCTCTTTTCTTCTACACTCGCCATGCTTACATAGGGTTGAGTGTTGTATTGTTTGTTGATGATACGTTTGTTTCCTCAAATCTCACGTGTATCTTCATTCCTGGCGGGCCTGATTCCTTTCAGTAAGGCTGGTGCTGTTGTAGCCAACCGCTTAGCAGCTTCATGAAGTTCAGAGAACCTCTGGAAGCGTAGGTTCTCCAGTAAATCGCGATAGACAGGTGCCATGCGATTAATGCACAACTCTAATAATTGATGTTCAGTCACATTTGGATCATAGTGCTTGAATTCAATTGGCTATACGGTTTGGTGTAATGTTGTTGTTCCAGGTATACGCTCTCCCGGTAAGTGACTTTGAGAATTATTTTAGGCGGAGGACATGATTGTATTCGTGCTCTTCTAATGACTCCAGAAAACGAGAGATGTGTTCACGAGCATTACCAGTTCCGTCATAAAGGGAAAATTGAGGACATGAGTATCCTCTCGGAAGAGGAACTATTTTCACATCAGGAGGATACAGATATTGATGTTGGTGCATGTCCACCGGGTTTTCCTTGCTTCGATTTTGGAGGAGACACTCCAGATCCTCACGTGTGATGAATTTGGACGGCTGATTCCTTTCTCTTGAGCGCTCAGGAGCAACACAAACTTCCTCATCCATGAATGCACGCTCTGTTGAAGTGCTTGCGCCAAAAGTGTTTAAAGTACTCTTTATTGGCTCCACGGGATGACGCGGCTCTTGTAGTAGTCGTTCGGTTAGCGGCTTGAGGAAAGTGAGTACCTCTTTCTGAGTTGTGGCCATGTACGTCTGAGCCTTAGCGAGAACTTCTTGTCTTTCCATCAAATCGAAAATGGTAATAGGGGATTGGCCTCCTCTGGCTGCTCCAGTCTCTCGTCCTCACGGGGGAGTGGCAGTAGCTCTAGTAATAACCGGAGGTGTTACGCTCGAAGAAATATTGGGGTTGGCGGCAACGGCTCTGGCTCTGGTGATTGGAGGTGTCACACCTAAGGGAATGTTTCCTGCGCCACTGGTGTTGGTGGTTGAGGATGTAGTGCCACGAGATGCGTTGACCGTGCTGGTAGGCGGTACATTGGTGTCGCCGGTAGGAATGTGGACACCAGGGGTGTTGTTAACGCCAGTAACATCGACATTTTTCGCTGATCCAGACCTAAGATCCACCATCTTGAATTTTTTGAGAAAATTAAAATGAAATTGGAAATTAATCTTGCAACCGAGAGATTAATCTCCCACTGTGGTCGCCAGTTGTTTTGGGGTAAAATCTAATTCTGCTGTTTTTGGTAAATTTGGGTGTGTTTATGAGAAACGAATTCAAACCCTAAACAAACGCACTGCACGAGAGTACTTTATATTTGAGAGATCAATCTGTAAGACTCTAGCCTAAACCAAGAAATGGCCGTTCCAGATTCAATTTGGTCACAAGGTGAAGGAGAAGGGTTGATCTTAGGGAGGGAAGAGAAGAAGGTGTTTGAGATCAAAATGTTGAATTATGAAGGTGTGGTTGTTTATGACTTGTGTATCAGAAAATGGTTTCTGGCTACTTGTGTTGATAACACTTGTGTTCTGTTGTTGTGGAAATATATTTGAAACCTATTTATACAAGTCATTGAGCGCACCCTGATCTCATAGGAAGTGGAGGAAGTTAAGTAATGGAGAAGTGGAGTTGTGTGAAAGGTAATGATCATCATGTTTCCGTCATGAGGAAAGACTGATCACACGTTCACCCACTACTCTTATTACTGTTAACCTTCCGTCTTTCCTGACACTTTCTCGTAATGGGCGCGTTGCACACCGCACGCTGTAAACCTCCAGACCAATACCCCGGTTAGCATCCCCCAGTTTGTGACATGTTTGATGTCTCGAGTAAGTGGGTCGAGTCATGGGACTCGTTGCTGAAAGCAGCACGCAGTGCTTTTAGGTCAGATATTAAATTATTTGTAAAACCGATATTTATAAAGCATTGCTTATAATCGATGTATGTGAAGCATCGCTTTCGAATAAGCAGCTGAAATAATCGATGTGCTAGAAGCATCATTGTTTTTGAGCTCGATTGAATCAGTCACGAAGCAAGTGTCTTAAAAGCAGCACGACCGACCCTCTTTGGGTGTTCGTTTGAGGACCCTATGGGAGAGCTATCACTTGGTCGATCTCTCCACATGGGGAAGAGATGGTCGGTGATCATAATGCTACTTTGTTAGATTTTTGAAAACAAGTCTACACTATCCAACTAGGCTGGCGAAGTTGGATGGACGAGAATATTTGTGGCAGTTGTATACTGCCGTTGTCGTTTTTAGGGTATGGAAGCCGTGCAACCATCCATGTTTTAGCTAGTCGAATCAAAGCGTTGTGCACTGATTCGAACATGCCGATCGGCCATGTGCAAAGATGAGCCGTTGGTGTGCACGCTGACATCTCTTGGGCCATCTGAAATTAGATCTAAGCCACTCGATTCAGCTGGCGAACATGGGTGTTCGTGATTGATTTATGATAGTTGTATACTGCCACAAGCACAAATTAGGGTTTTAAAGCGGATGCGTCCGCCCTAATTTAATCGAATAGTTTGATGTGTCATTGACTTGTTATGGGAAAGTCGATCAACTAGGAAGAAGGTTGGGCCGCCAATGAATATATTGGTGCTTCTTTGATCGTTCGAGATACGATTTAGGCCGTCCGACTAGGATGGCGAAGTTGGTTGGTCACGATTGATTTAAGACCGACCTAGGCAGCCTAATTCGATTAAGACTCCTTTTGTTCACACGGCTGGCATGTCTTCGTGCTAACGTTTTTGGTGGTTGTTAGCATATCGTAAGTAGTTCGGCCGGCCAGGGACGGAGGTGAGTTGCTGGTGAGCATATCTACACTTCATTGGTCGTTCGAAATAACATCCGAGCCATCCAACTAGGCTGGCTAAGTTTGACGGATGTGATGAGTTTGAGACCGATATGGTCGGTCTTAGATCGTTGAGCTTCTTTTCAACAGCGCGATCACCCTAACTTATGGCTAACGACTAGGGGTGATGCGGGTGAACTAAAGTATCCCGATCGGTTGGGATGATAGTGGGCCCCATGGTGAACATTATGAAGCTTGTCCGACCATGTTAGGAGGCAACTAGGTTTTATAAATCGACTGGCCAAAACGTACTGCCGTGATCGTTTTGAGACTGACATGGACATTCTATATTTTCCTTAAGGAATTTAAACGCGTTCAATCGCGCTATCTTTTAATTAAAAAGGTGTGTAATTACGCTGGTCTCTTTGTCAGAGAGTGATGCAGCCCGTTGAGTACTTTCATGCAGATCTCAATATTGACACTTCGGGAGATTCATGCTACTCTGCTGAGTATGAACATTTAATCGTCATGTCATGTCAATATTGAGATTTCGGCTGGGAACATAGCGTAGGAAAATACTAGGCAAGTCATGCATTAGTGAATAATGTTGGTGGAAGATAAAATTCATAGAATATTTTGGGATTGTTGTTGCACGCACCATTCTAAGTAAATTTCATATATACAGATATATTAAATTTCTCAATAAATATGTGAGCGAAGTGGCTTAAGCACTCATTGCTTTTAAATGACTTATGTTCCTTTGCAGGATGACAACGCATTAAATACAGGGTTTACGATTTTAGCCCTTGAACTAAAAACCACCATCAACAACAGGAAAGTGTCGGGATTAGGTTTTCCAGTTGTTAGAGTTCTCCCTTATATATTCTTTCAAATCAGGGTTTGCTTTCAATCAAAACTAAGATATCTTAGTAACAAAGCATTCAATATTCACCGTTAGATGAAGATCTGATTTAAGATTCAAGCTAAGTCTTCTTAAAACCAAAGCAATATCTCTCCACCGTTAGATGGTCTTAGCTTGTTATACACAAATGAAATATAACTTCACTTAGATGTGGGTAACCGTACCTAAATGTGTATATTGAGTTGGCTCAATAACAGTTAACCGAAGTTAGCCATATGAACACTTTTGTCTTAACCACATTCATCTAACACATCTAGATCAACTATGATGATCAATAAATCATGAAAGATAACCAAATTAATATAATTGTGTTTCACCATGGAGTTGTTTAATTGTTCACTATCTCATAGAAATATATATGAACCAATTGGAACAATTCCCAGACCTGAATCATACCAAAACAGTTTGCATACTAGATACGCATACTGTGATGTATCCAGACAAAGGTTTTTGTTCTAAACTCTCATTTCAATCATTGAAACATCCTTAGAAGACGACAATATCTGTCTTACACAAACTATTAGCTTCAAGTAATTTTCAAGTGATCGAATGATCAATACGAAACATTCCAAGTCGACATCAAATGATTGTCTCACACAAATCATGTAAGATGTTTCAAGGAAATTTCCATATGATCATCTTTTGACTTAATATTTAGTTTCCAACAAATAAATTATTTCCAACTAAACTTGTCAAGAATATGATGAACGTAGATAAAGAAAAATCTTCCAACACATATTTCGATAAATAGATACCCGAGATAAACTCGGCTCGAAATATCAAATGTGTGTAATATAAAAGTCTATATAGCTATACGACTTAGTCTCATTAGGAGATAGAATAGAATATACTTATGAGTGATAAATAAGTTTTAGTCTCCACATACCATTTGTTGATGAAATTCCTCCAAGCTCTCCTCAGTAAATATTCGTCTTCAATCGATGAACGTCGTGAAGTCTAAAGCTCAACTACACATTCTATCCTAATCCGAGACATAGCTATAACTAGACTAGAAATCAAGACTATAGTTTTGATCAACTAAACTTGACAAACAAGCTTGAGATAGCAACGCTTGCGAGTTCGACCGAGCAATGCTCTAACAGGTATTACCCTGTAACATCAAAACAAGGTAGGTAATAGTTTTGGATGAAAAAGAAGATATCACGAAATTTCGTAAAAACAGATAAAGAGAGCTTTTCGGGATTTCTTTTGTGGTGTATTTGGAAGTTATTGGGAGTATAAGGGATAATATCCTCTGAAGATTTGATTCTATTTATCGGAGAGTTCTAAACAAGCCAAATACGCATGAAGAAAGAAAAGAGGAACGAAAAATATCCCCTGACTTTTCTTGGAAGAAGAGAGAAGATATTCTCGGGATTTATGGTCATGTTATATATATATATATGGATTGTTGAGTAACATAGAGGATATCAAGCAAGTGGGGAGAAGTTTAGAGAGCTGCAGAGTCGAGAATCAAAAATTGCAGGCTACTTCATCACCAGTAGGAAGAAGAAGAAGCTGAAGAACAAACACATGTTGAAGTCAGTCGCAAAATCAGAGAACTGTTATTCTAGACAGTGGCGAAAATCTTTCAGCGATTGGACTTTACGTTTCTACAACTATTCCTTCGTAACAGTTAATCTGCAATGCATATAAACGTTGCGGTTGCACTGTTTTATTCTTTTTAATTATTTTCTTCATCGTAAACACTTTATGATCAATGAAAAATCTTTTAAGCGTGTTTCCGACATGAGGAGATAAACCCCAATACTGGGATGACGGAGGAAGCCATATTATGCATGTGGTAATTAAATTTAATTCTTTTATGACTTTTGCATTGATTATTAATTGATTTATGATTTTTTTTAATTAATTGTGATTTTGTTTGATGATGTATGCTTGGTGTTGAGTACTTTTGATGCGTCATGCTTATGATTTTTGTTATTTTTTTAAAAAATCTACCTTGGCAAAGAATCAGAGTCAATATTTTATTATTATTTGAGCTATAATTTATTTATTTTTTAATTTAACTAATCAATAGAATCATACAAAACTTTGGTTGGTAGCCTAGCAACAAGCTATAATTGTCTAGAATAAATATATGAATCATATGAATGAATTCTTATGGTGGAATGTTGAGTCCCAGACTCTCTTAATACTGTTATCATCTTCTACATATTTTCTAGTTTAATTAAGAATTAGGTCTAAAATCAATCTTCACAAGTCCGAATGAACGATACTTTTATTACCACTTTACAACAACAATTAAAATCATATCAATTTTTGACGCCGTCGACGGAGACTTGTATTTAGGTTTAGGTTTAAAATTTTTATTTTATTTTATTTTTAATTTAATCCAAGATTTTATTTTATTTTATTATTTTATTACTTTCTATATTGTACATTGGAATTTTTGTTTTTGGTGTGTTAACTTAAAGCTAAAGGTGAAAAGTTGGACTTGCTTACCACAAAAGGAGAAAACCGAAGATTTTATCTTTTTAGAACTGTCATTTATTAGTTTCTTTATTTCCTTTTTGGACTTGTAATTTTCTTTTGTTTGGTTGTTTGTTTATTTTTAGTACTTTATTTATTAAAAAAATATATCACTTGTGCACAACAATTGCATTTCCGTATGGCACCTATTTGTTTATGGGTGAAAACTATTTATGCCGGTTTTGGTAATTTGGGATGTGTGAATGAGAAATGAATCTAAACCCTAAACAAATGCACTGCACGGGAGTGCTTGTGATTCGAGAAATCAATATGTACAACTCTGGCCTAAACCAAGAAATGGCCGTTCCAGACTTGCTTCGGTCACAAAGTGAAGGAGATGGGGTTGATCTTAGGGAGGGAAGCGAAGAAGGTGTTGAGATTGTGAAGGTGTTGGCTGTGTATGACTTGTATCAGAAAGCTGAACTGGCATGCAGAATGAAAGCTATCAGTTCTGGTGTTGGAATGCGATTGTATCAACACTTGGCTTTTGTCTCGTTGTCTTATTCTGGAAATAGGGATGAGAACCTATTTATACAAGTCATTGTTCCTTACCCACGTCTCTTGTGGGAAGTGGAGGAAGTGGAGTGATGGAGTAGTGGAGTTGCGTGTGTTAATGTCACACGATCAGTCTTTCCCACTTTTCCCATCATCACTAACCGTCCATGTCTTCCTAACACGTTCTTGTGATGGCGCGTTGTGCGCTGCACGCTGTAAACCGCCAGACCAATACCCCAGTATATATCCCCCAGTTTGTGACATGATTAATATCTCGAGTGTGGATCGTGGGACCCATAGAAAGCATCATGTGATGCTAGATTAAATAACTAAGTTATTTAGGAAGTCGATATTTGTGAAATATCGTGTACATTCTATGTATGTAATGCATCGAATATATTCAGCGCGTATGAAGCATCGCTGTTTTAAGGCTTAACGGAGTAAGTCACGGAAAATAGCATCACGTCCAGCCATCTTCGAGTGATTGTTTGGAGTCTGTACAGGTAAACCCTGACTTGGACGATTACTCTGTGTGGAAGAGTGGTGGACGGTGATCGTGGTGATACCTCACTGGTCGCCTAACTCCTGTCTTAGGGTGTCCGTCCAGGCTGGTGAAGTTGGACGGACGAGATGGCTTGCTACTTACATCTGTGACCGTCGGATTAGGGTTTAGGAGGTGCTCGAACACCAACCTTTAGCTTGGTCGAATCCAAGCATGGGACACGTTTTTGGCAGGGCCGATTGGGCATGCGTGTAGACGGCATGCTGGTGTAGGTGTTTGTACCTTACTGTCCCATGGAGATGCGATCTAAGCCACTCAATTTGTCTGGCAAAGAGGAGTGGTTGAGATCGATTTGCGACAGAAATCCCATGCCGCAAAGGAATTGAAGACCGCACGTCGTGCCTACTTAGGGAGCGCGTTTCGAGACGACCAACCATGGTCGGTCTTGGACGATCAGTCAGGCGTGCAGTTGGCAGGCTAGTGTACACATTCGTACCTCACTGTCCCATGAAGATTTGATCTAAGCCACTCAATTTATCCGTCAAAGTTGAGTGGTCGAGATCGATTTGCTATTAAAAACGCGCGGCCATGTCTAGTTTGGGCGCACGAATCGAGACGACCAACCATAGTTGGTCTTGAACGATTAGTCATGTATGTAGGCGGGCCCACGGTGATTGTGTTGACATGCTTTAGGCCCTTTGAATCTACATCTACACCCTCCGTCTATACCTGCGAAGATGGATGGTTGAGACTGATTTGCGACACATGTGATGTGTCGCAAACCCTAATTAGGGTTTCACGTCCACGCTGCTTTGGTTGGACGAATTGGCAAGCCAAACTTCTCTTTTGGGGAGGACGACCATGTGGGGCCCACGTTGGGCCAGTGGTGAACGCGTCAATACCTGCCTGGTGGCTATGGGTCCGATCTAATCCATCCAATCATGCCGGTGAAATTGGATGGTCGTGATCAATTTGGGACCTTTAGTGGAATTTCCTGCGACCCTTTAAGATTTCACGCCGGCCCAACTTCGAGAAACCGTACATGGTTCTGTGGCTAGGTCAGGGGAGGATCGATTATGCAGGCGTGAAGGGGGCCCGCCGATGTGCAGGACAACGCTTGTCCAATCGGTCATGGGACGATCTACGCCGTTCAACCATGCTGGCGAAGTTGGACGGCCGCGTTATTGGCAGTCTTGTGCGTACATGTTTTCCAAGCTGCTCCATACCAGCCCAACCATCCTACTTTAGGCTGGTATTCGGTGGTAGTTTGGGAAGCGTGGTATGTATTCGACCGACCAGATATTAAATGGTCTCGCTGGTGGTCATTAAGGTGGTAGCCTGCTCCTGCTGAGGATCGTCCAGGATGGTTAAATCATACGGACAACTTGCGTGGTCGTGATTGTTTATGAGACTGATATGGTCAGTCCAGATTCAAATATGCTTAATCGGGCTAGTATAACACACTGAGAGTTGTAGCCTGTACATGTATTTCGTGCATGCCTCATTAGTGACACTTGGAGATTCGTTTTACTCTGCTGAGAGTAACACTCAGTCGTCATGTTGCACCAATAATGAGAGTTCAGTGGGAACAACACAGGAAATACAAGGCTGGTCAGGATGCCATAAATTCATAGGGTACATGGGATTGTTGCTACATGCTCCATTCTAAGTAACTTAGCGAAGTGAAGAAGTATTCATCATTTTATCAGTGGCTTTATCCTTTGCAGGATATCAGCGCATAATTTTGACTTTTACAATTTTAGCCTTAAATGAAAATACACCATCAACATTAAGTCCCCTGCCTAGCGCATAATGGTTATACTATTGTGGGGTAGGCATGAGATGGTGAGAAATTGGTATACTGAAATGATTAAGATAAAGTAAATACGCGTTTACCACATAAATATATATCGTCAGGTGCAGTCTGGCTGGTCGAACCTGATTAGGGTTGTGGTGGAAGCAGGACTTGGTCAGGTGAGCCGGTTCCCTTTGGTTTCCTCTGCACATATCTGGATAGAGCTTAGACCGCTTCTTGGACTGGGTGTGCTCCCTTCCATTATACGGCGGCTTCTCTCAAATATATCCGATAAGCATTGTTGATATTTATCCCGAATTAGCAGCCTTTATAGGTGGCAAGTGAAGACTCCCTTTCTCCCTGGGATTTTGTTGGCTCGTGAAATATAAAGAAAATTCTAAGGACTCCTCCTATCACAGAATCTTTTTCTTCTATATTCCAGCTACTGCTCCGCGCTTATCTAATCTTCTGATCGATCAACAATAATGATGATTTTTTTTGTAACCATAACTTCTTCTTCTTCTTCGCAGTTTATCATGCAGGCGATTGGTGATGATCACTCTGTAACTTCTCCAGAAAAAAGTTTCGAAGTCAATAAGCCTGAGGAGGCTGGTGCACATGAGGAGGTAATGGCTAAAATCGATCTCCCACTCCGTGAAGTCGGTCGTGCTATACAAGGGATGTCCATTATGCACCTGCGTATTACTAGGGGACGCATCTATGCCCTTTCAGCTGCGATCGATATGGAGGAGCACTGGAGGCGCGATGAAGCATTGCGAGAATCAAAAAGCGCAAGAGATGAGATATTTGCATCACGGCTAAAGAGGCGGAGGGTTGAACACAAATGGCCTCCCGATGAAGATAAATGTGATTACCCAATCCATGATGGCGTGATAATCCTTGATTCTAACACAGAGGAACCTGAGTGTCTGAAAGTGCTCAACACAATTTTTAATGCTGTCGTGGCTCTTGAGGAAGATGTGGAAGCCGTCTCTGTTTATGTTGTTGAGGCGTATAGCGTTGCTGTAGAAATATCCGAAGCGGAAGCCGAGGCAGATCCGGAGGAAGAAGCAGTAGCGGTCCACGATGGAGATGGTGTTGAATCAGGTCCTAGCGGTGGTGTAGGCGCGGTCGACCTTCTTGATGGCTAAATCTCTTTGCTTTTTTTTCTCTTTTCAAATATATTCCTGTAATTCGTGAACATCTTCCTTGTACTCAGTGGAGTTCAAGATCTTCTTCTTTTGTTTGCTTGTTTGAATAAGGTTTATATGTTATAATCTTTCGTAAGACTATATCTGAACCTTTTCAGGCACAATGGTGTGCCTTCATATGTATGTTATTTTTCATGATAAAATAAATAATGCCATAATGGAATACCACGGACCTGTATGTGCTCCTGACGGGAGATATCCCTGGTCTTGCTGGGATAAATGGCTCAAAGCATCTTCTTTTTTGCACATATTCTTGACTTCTTACGAAATGTTTGCTTAGGGTTTCCTTCCTGGATTGCTCTAGTGGGTTGATTTAGGCTGACTCAGGATTTTGTGTCTTCCTTTAGGGGGTAAAGAAATTCTTAGATGGAAATAATATTTCAATTAACTTGAAAATTGAACATTGAAACCCTAATTATGAATGCAAGTATTGCAATCATTTTCTGGAGGAATTACAAATATGGTATGAAAAGGTAATTGTAAAAGAAACACGCTGGAGGAAATAGCACATCGTTTTTTGTTTTTTTTAAGTGTGGAGAACGCTGAAAAGTGGTAGCACAACGTCTTAAGTATGGTAGGGTTTGACCCATCGTGAGTGAATTGTTACGCCTTCCATCTTGTCAGCGTTGATGAGCTTGCAGTAGCCGCCTAGGATAACATCTGCTAACAGGTATGGTTCATCCTCTCTTTCGGTGGGCGAGTCAGGTGGAGTGGTCATTTTTCACTGTCATGCTCCCAACCTTGAATGTAGTCATCTTCGTCACCAGATCTCCAATTCCAAATGGGTTTGGGCGTGCATATACTTAGACCTTGGCCTTATCGTCTTTGATCGAGACAACCTCTAAGCTCTTGATAAAACGTTTGAAGGGGTCGGCCTCCCATTCACATCTCCTAGCCGGGGTTGGTTTGTTGGTTGGAACCAGTCCCCAGGACTTGTCAGACTGAGGAGTGATTGGTTGCAAAAAGGGTTGCGTGGTGAGACTTACTTGAGCTCGAAACCTCTTAACGTATGATGATGGGCTCTCTCTAGGAAGTTGTGTCACGTTGGAAAGCTGCAGGTACGGTAACAGACAGTCTTTAGGTCCGGACGGCTTGTTGGAGATTCTTTCGGTTATCGTAGCCGGTAGAGGACAAGCTCCCAGCGTTGCCTTGTTGTCATGTATCCAAGAGCGTCCCAGGACCATGTCGTAATTCAGATGCTCTTTGACTATGTAGAATCTTGCTTGCGTCGAGGCATCACCCAATTTGACTTCAAGATCGATGTACCCATATGCATCTCCAAGTTCTCCCTTTGGATTCTTAATCACAGTTGGGCTGCGAGTGGCTTCTTGCTTTGAAATCCTTGCTGCCTTCAAGGTCTTGACAGTGATGATGTTGAATTCGGAGACTGTATCAATCAATGTGCTATCGAACTCAACATCCTTCAAACGAGTGACGGTTAGGAGTCCCCAGTTTTCCTTGCTTGCATCTTCCAGTAAAGACTGAGGTTTCGAGACCGCTTCCCTTTCTAGATACAAACGCCTGCCTGAGACAACGCGGTTGAGGGATGCAAATATGTCCTGACGCTGCGCCTTGGAGAAATATAAAATATCGCACAAACGTTCCATCATAGATTGTACAGTCTTGCGAACAGAATTCCCGGAAATCATGCAGTTTCTGATAGGGAGAGGATCTCTATTAACACATTCGTTTCCAAGTTGGAGTTCTTCTGCCTCTATCTTTTCTTTGAACATTTGTTTCAGCATGTTGCAGTCTTTGGTCGGATAATGGAAAAACCTATGGTAGCGGCAGTACTTGGGGTCTGCCATGTCTTTCTCAGTTGGCGGGCATCTGATAGGAGGCAACTTGATAGCATCGTCTTGAATCCATGCCTCCAAGAGTTCCATTACTTCATTCATGGGGAATGGGAAGCCTGCATCTTCGGTGTCTTGTGCAGGAGTCTTGCATGTTCCTTTTTGAGACGAGGTCATGTGTGCCGGAGCCGCACTCTTGGGTTGTCGTTCCGTTGCTGGAGATTTCCTTTTTTCTCCTTTGCCTACCACGCTCACAGAAGGACCAGTGTTGTATTGCTTGTTCGTGAGACGCCTGCTTCCTCGACTCTCACGTGGATCTTCGTTTTGAACAACCCTGGTTCTCTCTAGCAATGCTGGGGCAGTTGTGGCTGAACGCTTGGCAGCTTCATGGAGTTCGGAGAACGTCTGAAAGCCCAGATTCTCCAGTAAAGCGCGGTATATGTGTATCATCTCGTTGATGCACAGTTCTACCAACTGACGTTCAGTGATGTTCGGATCATGACAATCTAGTGCTTGAGTTCTGAACCTCTTGATGAAGTCGTTCGGATATTCGTTGTTCCGCTGAGAGACTCTTCCCAGATCTGAAAAGGTGTTTTGATCGGACACGAAAAAGTACTTTTTATAGAAAGCGCCGACCATCTCGTCCAAATTGGATATGTTGTTAGGCGCGATGTTGTTGTACCAGGTGTACGCCCTCCCCGTAAGTGATTTCGAGAATTCTTTCAGATGGAGAACACGATTGTATTCATGCTCTCCCAAAGATTCTAAGAATCGAGAGATATGTTCATGAGCGTGGAGAACTGATGAGAGGTGTATCCTCTTGGAAGAGGAATTCGTTGCACATCTTGAGGTTACGACGGCTGATGTTGGTGCGCCTCCATCATGTTTCCTTTGCCTCGGTTTTGGAGAAGTCGTTCCAGGTCTTCACGCGTGATGAAGTTGGATGGTCGGTCCATCTCCCTTGGGCGTTCAGGAGCAACACGAGCTTCCTCATTCATGTGGGTCTGAGTGGAAACGCTTGCTCTGGATGTATTGAAGGCATCCCTTGCTGGCTCCAGGGGTTGCCGTGAGTCTTGTGGCAATCGTTCAGTTAAGGTTTTAAGAAAAGTGAGTACCTCTTTATGAGTTGCAGCCATATCCGTTTGAGTCTTAGCAAGAGCTTCCTGCCACTCCATCAAGTCTGCGATGGTAATAGGAGATGGTCCTCCTCTTGCTCCTTCGGATCCTCGTCCTGACGAAGGAGTGGAAGTTGTTGCTCTGGTGATCGTCGGAGGAGTTACACTTGAGGCGATGCCGGGATTCGCAGTTGTTCTGGCTCTAGTGATAGGAGGCGTTACGCTTACTGGGACCTCTCCTGCTCCGATGGCGTTGGTGGTAGAAGAGACGACTCCACGAGATGTATTGACTACATTAGATCCACTGACAGGTACATCAATATTGAGAGTGTTATCTGCACTAGCTCCGTCAGAATTGATTGTTGATCCTGACCTAAGTTCTACCATCTTGAAACAGGTTGATGATTGAATTGAATCTAAGATCTACCCCTTCGAACTTGATGAAATTGAATCAGAATTTGAAGAAATTGACTTTACAACCGAGAGATTAACCTCCCGCTGTGGTCGCCAATTTTTTATGGGTGAAAACTATTTCTGCCGGTTTTGGTAATTTGGGGTGTGTGGATGAGAAATGAATCTAAACCCTAAACAAATGCACTGCACGGGAGTGCTTGTGATTCGAGAAATCAATCTGTACAACTCTGGCCTAAACCAAGAAAGGGACGTTTCAGACTTGCTTTGGTCACAAAGTGAAGGAGATGGGGTTGATCTTAGGGAGGGAAGCGAAGAAGGTGTTGAGATTGTGAAGGTGTTGGCTGTGTATGACTTGTATCAGAAAGCTGAACTGGCTTGTAGAATGAAAGCTATCAGTTCTGGTGTTGGAATGCGATTTTATCAACACTTGGCTTTTGTCTCGTTGTCTTATTCTGGAAATAGGGATGAGAACCTATTTATACAAGTCATTGTTCCTTACCCACGTCTCTTGTGGGAAGTGGAGGAAGTGGAGTGATGGAGTAGTGGAGTTGCGTGTGTTAGTGTCACACGGTCAGTCTTGCCCACTTTTCCCATCATCACTAACCGTCCATGTCTTCCTAATACGTTCTTGTGATGGTGCGTTGAGTGCTGCACACTGTAAACCGCCAGACCAATAATGCAGTATGTATCCCTCAGTTTGTGACAAGATTAATGTCTCGAGTGTGGATCGTGGGACCCACAGAAAGCAGCATGTGATGCTAGATTAAATAACTAAGTTATTTAGGAAGTCGATATTTGTGAAATATCGTGTGCATTCTATGTATGTAATGCATCGAATATATTCAGCGTGTATGAAGCATCGAATATAGTCGCGGAAAATAGCATCACGTCCAGCCATCTTTGAGTGATTGTTTGGAGGCTGTACAGGTAAGCTCTGACTTGGCCGATCACTCTGTGTGGAAGATTGGTGGACGGTGATCGTGGTGATACCTCACTGGTCGCCTAACTCCTGTTTTAGGCTGTCCGTCCAGGCTGGTGAAGTTGGACGGACGAGATGGCTTGTGACCCACATCTACGACCGTCGGATTAGGGTTTAGGAGGTGCTCGAACACCAACCTTTAGCTTGGTCGAATCCAAGCATGGGACACGTTTTTGGCAGGGCCGATTGGGCATGCGTGTAGACGGCATGCTGGTGTAGGTGTTTGTACCTCACTGTCCCATGGAGATGCGATCTAAGCCACTCAATTTGTCTGGCAAAGAGGAGTGGTTGAGATCTATTTGCGACAGAAATCCCATGCCGCAAAGGAATTGAAGACCGCACATCGCTACTTCGGGCGTGCGTTTCGAGACGACCAACCATGGTCGGTCTTGGCCGATCAGTCAGGCGTGCAGTCGGCAGGCCAGTGTACACGTTCGTACCTCACTGTCCCGTGAAGATGTAATCTAAGCCACTCAATTTGTCCCGCAAAGTTGAGTGGTCGAGATCGATTTGCTATTGAAAACGCGCGGCCATGCCTAGTTTGGGCGCACAAATCGAGAGGAACAACCATAGTTGGTCTTGAACGATTAGTCATGTATGTAGGCGGGCCCACGGTGATTGTGTTGACATGATCTGGGCCCTTTGAATCTACATATACACCCTCCGTATATACCTGCGAAGATGGATGGTTGAGACTGATTTGCGACACATGTGATGTGCCGCAAACCCTAATTAGGGTTTCATGTCCACACTGCTTTGGCTGGACGAATTGGCAAGCCACGATTCTCTTTTAGGGAGGCCTACCATGTGGGTCCCAAGTTGGGCCAGTGGTGAACGCGCCAATACCTGCCTGATGGCTATGGATCCGATCTAAGCCATCAAATCATGCCGGTGAAATTAGATGGTCGTGATCAATTTGGGACCTTTAGTGGAATTTCTTGCGATCCTTTAAGCTTTCACGCCGGCCCAACTTCGGGAAACCGTACATGGTTTTGTGGCTAGGTCAGGGGAGGATCGATTATGCAGACGTGAAGGGGGACCGCCGGGGTGTAGGACAACGCTTGTCCAACCGGTCATGGGACGATCTACGCCGTTCAACCATGTTGGCGAAGTTGGACAGCCGCGTTATTGGCAGTCTTGTGCGTACATGTTTTTTAAGCTGCTCCATACTAGCCCAACCATCCAACTTTAGGCTGGTATTCGGTGGTAGTTTGGGAGGCGTGGTATGTATTCGACCGACCAGGGCATAAATGGGCCCGCTGGTGGTCATTAAGGTGGTAGTCTTCTCCTGCTGAGGATCGTCCAGGCTGGTTAAATCGTACGGCCAACTTGCGTGGTCGTGATTGTTTCTGACACTGATATGGTCAGTCCAGATTCAAATATGCTTAATCGGGATAGTATAACACACTGAGAGTTGTAGCTTGTACATTTATTTCGTGCATGCCTCATTAGTGACACTTGGAGATTCGTGTTACTCTGCTGAGAGTAACACTTAGTCATCATGCCGCACCAATAATGAGAGTTCAGTGGGAACAACACAGGAAATACAAGGCTGGTCATGATGCCATAAATTCATAGGGTACATGGGATTGTTGTTACATGCTCCATTCTAAGTAAATTAGCGAAGTGAAGAAGTATTCATCATTTTATCAGTGGCTTTATCCTTTGTAGGATATCAACGCATAATTTTGGCTTTTACAATTTTAGCCGTAAATGAAAATCCACCATCAACACTATTTTAGGAAAACATGTGGTTTAGTACGGTGAATCCCCTGGGCGTTATCATCTGAAACACCATAAGCCTTAGCCTCGTACCTTTGACCAGTATCTGATTGTAAGTATACATTGCTAAAGGTAAACCAAGTTTACCTAAATTAGTGAACCCGACATTTGCATGTGCATCGATTTTTGCTGAATGCTTGTATGCCAGAACGTAAAAGAGACAAACTAAGTCGGTTTTTTAGTGGGAAACCTAGTAGTTCTATTTTAGGAAACAAGGATCTCGAATACCTTAATCTAGAGAGCCCTATTTTCGGAAAGTTCAGTTTTGAACGTCCGTCTCTTAGTGATAAATGTACTCGCAGTAATCTGATAGTGCCAGCAATGGCAACTTTGAAATCTTTGTTGAGTCCTACTAGGAACACGTCCCTCATGTATCAAGTTATTTGAAACGAAAACAAATTATGAACTGAAACTAAGACCATACAGATGCTCCCAATCTTTTTAGGGAAAGAAAATTAAAGCCCTTATTACCAGGAAATTTGTAGTATTCTAAGAATTAAGAACATGGTGACGAAGCATTGGAACTTAGGTTATTCCCATTTTCCCTGAAAGATAAGACCAAATCTTGGCTATATAGTTTGACTTCCGAGTCAATTGAAACATATGAACAACTTACATCTTCCTTTTTCAATAAGTTTTTTCCTAGACATAAAACATCGTCTATTAGGACGCAAATCTGCACATTTTCTCAACAAGAGGGAGAATCTTTTCATATGTATTTGGAAAGGTCCAGTGATTTTTTAACTTAATTTCCTCATCATGGTTTAGAAAAGGTTAGGCTAGTTCAGATCCTTTATAAGGGTTTAAATTATTCGACAACAACCATGGTTGAATATCTGTGTAAATGTGGGTTTGAAGACCAAACTGTTGATGCAACAATGACATTTTTGAATGAAATCAACAAAAACACCCAACAATGGGAAAATAGTAAGGAACCCCAGAAACAATTCTTTTAGGCAGAGGAAACATTAATAGGGTAGAAGGAGGCTTTGATTCATATGCGAAAATTGCATCAATAGCTAAAAGGTTAGAAGCTTTAGAACTGGGTCACACTTGTGGTAGAAGAGAGTCTTTTTGGGAAGGAAGGATTTTTGAAGAGAAAGCCCATGCTCTTTACAGTAAAACTAGATTCGATAACTCTCAGAAGTTTGACCATATTCGGAAACCTATAATCCTGGTTGGAGAAACCATCCGAACCTTTGACGGTCTAAGGGTTAGAGTCAAGGTCAGTTTAGTAATTCTAATGCTCCCCAAGGTTTTGGATATACTAAGAATCCATAGAGTCAGATCGCTACAAACACAGACTGATGAGGTCTTAAACGTGTTTGCCTGCTCTGATACCAATTGAAAAAGCGGGGGTCTAACAACATCACCCAATATTTCGCTTAGAAATCTGTATGGACTAACTCCGAAATACTTTGCTAGAGAATCAACTAGACAGTCAGACTCAATCTAGATAAAAGTATCTCAAGGAGTTAATATCTCTCTCTTATTTTTGATATTACTCAAGCTAATAGAAATCAGCGATTCCTAATCAAACACAAGGAATACTTGGACGGTACCAAAGACCAATATCCAAGGATCAATCAATATCAATCAACCACCAAAGGTCGAATTTCCAATTGATGATCACAAACGCACAACCTGTATTATTTCAATTATATAAAAAAAATATAATGCGGAAAAGAAATAACATAGACACCAGAAGTTTTGTTAACGAGGAAATCGCAAATGCAGAAAAACCCCGGGACCTAGTCCAGATTGAATACACACTGTATTAAGTCGCTAAAGACAGTATCCTACTATAAGCTAACTTCGGACTGGACTATAGTTGAACCCAATCAGTCTCCTACCTATCCAAGGTACATTTGTACTCCTACGCCTCTGATCTCAGCAGGATACTGCGCACTTGATTCCCTTAGCTGATCTCACCCACAACCAAGAGTTGCTGCAACCCAAAATCACAGACTTGATAATAAACAGATCTGTCTCACACAGAAAAGTTTATCAAAGGATAAATATGTATCCCACAGATAAACCCTAGGTTTTGTTCCGTATTAATATATAAAATAAAGGTGAACATGAACCAATTGATAATCCGGTCTTATATTCCCGAAGAACATCCTAGATTAATCAATCACCTCTCTACAATCCTTCCTGACTACACAGGCGATTTGTCGAGGAATCACAAACATTCAGACGAAGATGTTTGTGACTTCTTTATCTTGCCTATCGGAGAACTCTCACGATCTCAAGCCAATCAATCGATTGTACTCGTACGATAGAAGATGCAAGATCAGATCACACAACTATGATAAAAGTAGTATCGGTATGGCTTCACAATCCTAATGAAGTCTTTAAGTCGTTAACCTGGTTTTAGAGAAGAAAACCAAAGGTTAAAGGAGAAGCGACTCTAGCGAGCGCACTAGTATCACACAGACGTGTGGGGATTAGTTTTGCTCAAATCTAGATGTCTCCTTTATATAGCCTTCAAATCAGGGTTTTGCCTTATTTACAAAGCAATCCTTATTCACCGTTTGATGAAAACCTGATTTAGATTCAAGCTAATATTTTTCAACCGTTAGATCGAAACTTAGCTTGTCACACACACTTGGGTAAACGTTTATTGGGTTTGTGAAAACCATGCCCAAACGTGTACGTGTATGTTGGTTCAACATAGTAACCCAAAAGGTTAACCATATGAGCATTTCATATTAACCTTGTTCTTCTTCACCATAACTAGTTCAATTGACTCAACTGAACTAGTTAAAGAGTTGTTCAATTACTATGAGATCTTATGTAACTACACAAGACACAATTGAAACAAAGATGATTCGATTCTATTGAATCAGCTCATGAACATTATAGCCACGATTTTCATAAAGCATTCCTTAGTAATTTAATGTTTCATGTTCAGAGCTCATCTTTAGATCATAACCTCTTAAGTTCACAAACAAGTTCGCGGACTTAAGTTAATCGGTTGAGTTTTCCAAACTCAGCAGAAATTCTCGGAAATAGAACTTCCGCCAGTTCGCAGACTGGGTTTGCGGACTGAGTTCGCGGACTTAGCACACAAAAGAGTTTTGGAAAATCCAGCAGAAATTCTCGGTCGAGAACGTCCGACAGTTCGCGGACTGAGTCTGCGGACTGGTCGCGGACTTGACAAGCCAATTCCACAATCCTTCCGATTTCTCTTGATCAACAAAGTTCGAAAACTTCGGTTCAAGGAATACATGGTTATGTAATCTAAACTCTCATTTCAATCATTGAGACATTCTCAGAGGACGCTATGTAGCCGTTATTCACAGACCTATTTACGTCAGAGCAATTCTCAAAGTGATTGAAACTTTTCATGACTTTCGTCACTAGGTGAAGATAAACTTGATCAAAGCGAAAAGCTTTATCAACACATGATTTCAAGAAAAAGATAAGCAATGAATGCTCAGCTCGAAATGTCAAATGTGTATGATCTAGTCTATATAGCATACGACTTTTGTCTCATAAGAAGTAGGAGATAGAATAGATAGACTTTTGAGTGATAGATAAGTTCAAGTCTCCACATACATTTTTGTTGATGAAGTTCCACGGTTCCTTGTATAGATCTTCGTCGTTGTATGATGAATCACCATGAAGTCCTTGAGCTCAGCTACACTTTGCTATCTTAGTCCGAGACTTAGCTATGTAGGCTAGAAATCAAGACTCATAGTTTTGATCACTAACATTGATAAACATGCTTGAGATAGCAACGCATGCGAGGCTGACCGAGCTATTCTCTAACAACACCCCCCCCCCCCTTGTCAATTTTAGTGACAAAACTATTAATACATATGGAATACAAAAAAGATAAAGTTAGTGGCTCCTATTACATAGTCTAATCTTCAACGTTCCCTGAAATCTTCGTCCTTCCAAGTGAAAAAGCGGGGGTCTAACAACACCACCCAATATTTCGCTTAGCAATTTGTATGGACTAACTCCGAAATACTTTGCTAGAGAATCAACTAGACATTCCGACTCAATCTAGATAAAAGTGTCTCAAGGAGTTAATATCTCAATCTCTCCATTTGATCTTTACTCTAGCAAATAGAAACCTGCGAGTCTTTATCAAAGAGAGATAACTTGGACGGTACCAAAGATCAATCAATATCAATCAACAACTAAAGATTGGATTTCCAATTGATGATCACGAACGCACAACCTATATTATTTCAATTATATAACAAATATAATGCGGAAAAGAAATAACACAGACACCAGAAATTTTGTTAACGAGGAAACCGCAAATGCAGAAAAACCCCGGGACCTAGTCCAGATTGAATACACACTGTATTAAGCCGCTACAGACACTAGCCTACTCCAAGCTAACTTCGGACTGGACTATAGTTGAACCCCTATCAATCTCCCATTGATACAAGGTACAGTTGTACTCCTACGCCTCTGATCCCAGCAGGATACTGCGCACTTGATTCCCTTAGTTGATCTCACCCACAACCAAGAGTTGTTGTAACCCAAAATCACAGACTTGATAATAAACAGATCTGTCTCACACATAAAATTCTATGAAAGGATAAATCTGTATCCCACAGATAAACCCTAGGTTTTGTTCCGTCTTAAGATATAAAATCAAGGTGAACAAGAACCAATTGATAATCCGGTCTTTTATTCCCGAAGAAAAGCCTAGATTAATCAATCACCTCTCTACAATCCTTCCTGACTACACAAGCGGATTGTCGAGGAATCACAAACAGTGAGACGAAGATGTTTGTGACTTCTTTATCTTGCCTATCGGAGAACTCTCACGATCTCAAGCCAATCAATCGATTGTACTCGTACGATAGAAGATGCAAGATCAGATCACACAACTACGATAAAGTAGTACCGGTATGGCTTCACAATCCCAATGAAGTTTTTAAGTCGTTAACCTGATTTTAGAGAAGAAAATCAAAGGTTAATGGAGATCGACTCTAGCGAGCGCACTAGTATCACACAGACGTGAGGGGATTTGGTTTGCTCAATGCTAGATGTCTCATATATATAACCTTCAAATCAGGTTTTTGCCTTAGGTACAAAACAATCCTTATTCACCGTTAGATGAAAAACTGATTTAGATTCAAGATAATATTTCTCAAACGTTAGATCGAAAACTTAGCTTGTCACACACACTTGGGTATACGTTTACTGGGTTCGTGAAAACCATGCCCAAACCTGTACGTATATGTTGGTTCAACATAGTAACCCAAAAGGTCAACCATATGAGCATTTCATATTAACCTTGTTCTTGTTCACCATAACTAGTTCAATTGACTCAAATAAACTAGTTAGAGAGTTGTTCAATTTCTATGAGATCTTATGTAATTACACAATACACAATTGAAACAAAGATGATTCGATTCGATTGAATCTGCTCATGAACATTATAACCATGGTTTGCATAAAACATTCCTTAGTAATTTGACGTTTCTTGTTCATAGCACATCTTTAGATCGTAACCTCTTAAGTTCACAAACAAGTTCGCGGACTTAAGTTAATCGGTTGAGTTTTCCAAACTCAGTAGAAATTATCGGTTCGAGAACTTCCGCCAGTTCGCGGACTAAGCACACAAACGAGTTTTGGAAAATCCAGCAGAAATTCTCGGTCGAGAACTTCCGACAGTTCGCGGACTGAGTCTGTGGACTGGGTTCGCGGACTTGGTAAGCCAATTCCACAGTCCTCCCGATTTCTCTTGATCAACAAAGTTAGAAAACTTTGGTTCAAGGAATACATGGTTATGTAATCTAAACTCTCATTTCAATCATTGAGACATTCTCAGAGGACGCTATGTAGCCGTTATTCACATACCAATTCACGTCAGAGCAATTCTCAAAGTGATTGAAACTTTCTTTACTTTCGTCACCAGGTGAAGATAAACTTGATCAAAGCGAAACGCTTTACCAACACACGATTTCGAGATAAAAGATAAGCAATGAATGCTCAGCTCGAAATATCAAGTGTGTATGATCTAGTTTATATAGCATACGACTTTTTTCTCATAAGAAGAAGGAGATAGAATAGATAGACTTTTGAGTGATAGATAAGTTCGAGTCTCCACATACCTTTTTGTTGATGAAGTTCCACGGTTCCTTGTATAGATCTTCGTCGTTGTATGATGAATCGCCATGAAGTCCTTGAGCTTAACTATACTTTTCCTATCCTAGTCCGAGACTTAGCTATGTAGGCTAGAAATCAAGACTCGTAGTTTTGATCACTACATTGACAAACATGCTTGAGATAGCAACGCATGCGAGGTTGACCGAGCTATGCTCTAACAATCTCCCCCTTTGTCAATTTTAGTGACAAAACTTTTAATACATATGGAATACAAAAAAGATAATCTTTAGTGGCTCCTATTCCACAACGTTCCCTGAAATCTTCGTCCTTCCAAGTACTCCAATGATCCCAAAGGTTGTAAGTTTAGCATCACCGTTGTTGAAGATCCGTAGCTATAACAATGAGAGAAATCGAGATTCTCGATCATTATTATACAGTGTCATAGTACTATTATGTAACATTAAAGTCCAATTGTATCACGAATTCAACAATAATACTATGGTGATATGTATCACTCCCCCTAGTCAATACTCCATCTCGATCATGAAAACCACTCCCCCTTACACAATGATCCGAAAACCATATGTATTTGTAGTGTGAACTACATTATTTCTCCCCCTTTTTGTCAATAAAATTGGCAAAGGTACAAGAACGTGACCATAATGAAATTTCCACAAGAGACATTTCATAGACTAAAAAAAAAACATACCAACTTAATTTAGAAGCACTCATAAAGCCGAAGCTAAATGCATTCATCAAGGAGTTTTAAGATACAAGATAACCCATATAAAATTCCACAGCCGCACACCCTGCAAGATATTACCATTAAGCATAAGTTCAAAAGAACTCTCCCCCATTTGATGTCATTCCTGAAAGAAAAACAAGAGCGACCTTAATTTCGAAAGAAAAGAAGGATTTTTTTATTGGATACCAAAAACCATGAGAATGATTTTCTATATCCAAAACCCAACCAAATTAACCACAAGTAAACCCATGATTAATTTAATTGGAATATACAACTAAATCAAACAACAAAAGTGATCAATTTAATTGAAGGTGCTCAACATAAGTAAACTTACGGAGCTACGACTAAGTTAATCATACGGAGACGACTAACTTAATCGTTCACATACTCAACATAAGGAAAACCTTACGGAATATGCGACTATATTAACTAATAGAACATGATTAGTATAGCCGTTCATATACTCACCACAAGAATTTGTGGAATATATAAAAACTCAACTAGACTAATTACAAGAGAACCTATAATTAATCCGATTGTAATACCAATAACAAAACTAATCACCGAAGTAATCAATTCAATTATTTTGGGCTCAACATAAGAGAACTTATGGAACCCCGACTAAGTTCATCATAGAAAATGACAACCTTAACCGTACATGTACTTAACATAAAAAAGAAAACTTATGGAGTACATACTAAATAACCAAACTAGTTGATTAATTTAGTTCCTAATGCTCAACATATAGCATCTTATGGAACAACCAACAAGCCAATAAGAAAAATCGACTTAGTTGTATCGTTCTCAACATAAGACACATAATGGAGCCTTCAAGGTATAACATAATAAAATGGATCAATGAAGATCAATATTGTGGATAACATACAAGGATCTATTCTATTTTCCATCATAATGATATAATAGACTTTATCCCTGTCAAACAAAAGAT
The DNA here is from genome assembly GCF_003573695.1 of Papaver somniferum. NCBI lineage: Eukaryota > Viridiplantae > Streptophyta > Magnoliopsida > Ranunculales > Papaveraceae > Papaver > Papaver somniferum. The sequence continues at coordinate 21,896,484 of NC_039358.1, forward strand.
TTTATCCTATTTTCCATCAAATACATGACTGTATAGGCATAACTTTTGTAATTGTCAAAAGTACATTTCTCCTTTCATCAATACGAATACTAATTCATGAACGACTTTACTTTTGACCGCAATATGGGACCTTCAAGTTCACGGACGCAAACAATACATATCCCATAAAAATATTGCAATATATCAAACCATTAAATTACTGCAATAACATCATCCTCCAAATATTTTTAGAATTTAATACCAATAAACCTAAAAAATAACATAAGAAGATGAAAACAAAAATAGCTATGTGTAGTCACAATCATCGCTATTCAAAGCACTAGTTATTCTTCCAACTAATCCAAAAGGAAGACATACTAGGC